>NC_056747.1:611713256-612013256 GCF_019279795.1 Protopterus annectens
TCTAGTACATTTTCATGGTTCTCGTCCATAGGGTTATTGTCCCCAGTAGCCCCTGTAGGCTCGATGTTCTGAATAACAGTAGCTATACTGCAGAATATACAACTAAACTTGTATTGTAGCAGCCAAAATGGATATCTGACTTAATGCTCATCTCCATTATATTAAGTTCATTTTTCAATTGATCCATTTGTATTCAGTAATGCTTTATAAGAATTTCCAAGAACTCTAGGCCCTGCTTATCAAACAGACCCAGTAATTCACAATGAAAGACAGAATCTTTCAACAGTCCAGTAGGGTAGCACCACTGTCTTAAGCCCTTGGGGATGTGCCGCCTTTGCAAACATTCCTGAAAATAAGCAACTTCCAACTGAAGTTTCCTATCTTTCAGAAGGTTATAAACAAAGTCTTTCAGTTTATTCACAATATTGTTCTCACTGTTTTCTAAAGTTCCACTCAGCTGGTTGTTGCAGCCGTTAAAAAACGCTATAGCATTGAGCCATTCTTGTAAATTAGATATAATATTCACGGCTCCTGCATCAGCGTTATTCAGTTCATTTGCCATGTTGTTAGCATTATTGTTATTACCATTATTACTACGGCTGTTGCTCTCGCCATTTCCAGGCAAAGCAACTGAAGTAGAAGCAGTAGTTTCATTTGAATATGACAAATTGGGTAATTTGGGCATATGTCTGCTTCTGTGTGGGGAAAACAGAGAGACATTTTTAACAAAGAATTTACGAGCATCAATATAGCATAAGTAAGGGCGGCCACTGTGGTGCAGCGGTTAGCGTTGTCACCTCACAGCAAGAGGTTCTCCGGTTCGATTCTTGGCTGGGGTGCCTTCTGTGCGGAATCTGCATGTCCTCCCTGTGGTCGCGTGGGTTTCCTCCAGGTGCTCCGGTTTCCTCCCACATCCCAAAGACATTCAGTAGGTGGATTGGACACTCTAAATTGGCTCTAGGTGTGAGTGTGTGCATGTGTGTGCCTTCTGTGGAAGGTTGGGTGCCGGGCTGGCAACTCAACATCGTAATACTCCACTGCCAATCATGAGCGGACAGATGATCCGCTGTGGCGACCCCTAACCGGGAAAAGCCGAAAGAAGAAGAATATAGCATAAATAAACAGGATACTACGAACACTTTGGCTAGACAAATAATGAATGAACCAAGTCACCAGTTTAAATATTTAGTGATTGAGCAAGTAGTACCCAACTATGGGGGGGGGGGGCCGTGGACTTTGAGGTTAGAGGAGCATGAGCTTTTGTGGCAATTAGGGCTCAATGCGCACACATATCCTGGACTAAATGATTACTGCTCCTTGAAATGTATTTTAAAATTAAAGTCACTTTTAAGATAAATATGGAATAAGAACACCAAAATTGATGGTCTTTATTCCTGTTTATATGTTAATATATTAACATATATATATATATATATATATATATATACACACACACACACACACACACACACACACACACACACACACACATTTTTTACATCAAATAAGAATACTATGTTTGTGAATGAATCGTGGATTTTTTGATCATATGACTTGATAATCAGATAACTTTTTAGGGTGGGTTTGTGATGTCATGAATCAGGAAATGTATTAAAATGTTCTTTTGAATGCCTTTTATTTGTCTGAAGAAGTTTGTTTTCTTTAGCTGAATGAAAGCGCTCACATTAAAAGGTTTTTAAACTATAACTTGGATTATTTCCAACTTCGAGGTGCCTGAATTCCTGTTTTGGATCGTGTGCATGTAATAATGTCTGTTTCTCAAATTAAATAATAATAATTACTCCTTGAGACTTCCAAGATGACTGTGCACCGATCAACAGTTTTATTAGAGCTCTCCATTAGTAAAACTGACACTGTGAAAAGAAAAGCCCCTAAAGCATTCAAAGTGGATATAGTTCAGTTACTGGCTTATAATTACACTTGTGGAAAGTAGCTTAAAATCAGCTAGGAAAAGTTGAAGTGAAAACCCTGGCAGGGAAGAATCTTACACCTGTTCATCAAAAAGCAGTTCAAGTTTCAGATTTGGTATTGGAGATGGCTTCTGTATTAATTTAGAGGAAAAAATAAATCAAATGCACTCAGAAATGTTTGAAGTAAAACACTGGATGAATGTATGCAGTCAAATAGCAAAAGGCTGAAAAATAGAAGAAACTTCAACTAGCCATTCAGATGAGCTGAAGAAACTGCTGCAGAAAAACAGAAGCTGAAATGAAGATGATGCTGACTGATCATGAAGCTTTTCAAGAAGAGCTGTATCTCAAATTAGCAGATTTATAAGACCACTTGCACAGAGAAAACCTGAGATTTTCTGCTATGCCAGAGAAACTAGAAGGCACAGACTTTACTTTTATGAAAGTACAAATAAGCAATTGGACTGGTGTTCAGTATCAGGATTTATTAATTGAAAGAGTGCATCATTTGCATGCTCCAAACCTGGCCACGAGAAAGCAGTCAAGACTTATATTAATAAAGATACAATCATACCGGTAGAAATACTTGCTGTTGACATAATTTTAGCAAGAAGGAAACAGTCAATTTATAGATAAGAGTATTTGTGGAAAATGAGGCACTGTGCACCAAGTAGTAGAGAGGAAAGTTTATCCCAGCCATCGGGGGAATATTGAGAGGCAGGGAAATGCAAGACAAGATAAGGAGGGGAAAATGTTTAGCTAACAAGCAGTGAGCTAGCCAGCAGAAGGAGACACTGCATCTCATTCTTCTGACAATTGCAAAATCCATTGAGAGACTTTGCCAGTGAAAACTTTTCCAATGTTCCAAAGGAAACTGCTTAAGCAACAGAAAAAGGCACAGGAGCTGACTAGAAGAATCACGAGTACTTTTGATTCGAACCAGAGAGTGATATTGAGAGATGGAAATGACCAAAATGAATATCAGTAACATTGTGAAATTAGAAAATAAAACATCAGTTCCACAAAACATGTAAATTGTGGCTTTGCAAAAAGTGTCCGAGAAAGACAGGAATTTTGTTGACTGTGTTAAACTGGTGGGTGAACTATAAAGCATTTTCCTCACTTTGTCATCATTTTTTAGAAGAACACTGAAGGGACAGAAACTGAACTGTAGGTAAAATTTTTTTGTTCTTTATATAAAAAGTGTATGATATACACTATGTGTTATAAAGCAGTTCTGTACAGGATGCAGTGAAGGGTATTTTAAATGTGAGGTGAGGGTAGTCTCATCAGTGACTGTGGTATATGTTGAAGATATTAAAGCAAGAAAGACATTTTTCCTTATTTGTAATGTATTCAGACTTTTAATTGTGACAGGTTGAAAGAGAGATTGAAGGGAAGCAAGTTAAAGTTAATATAGTGTTCTGATTTTGGGCTGCTGGTATGGTAGATATAGAAGTGTATTGAACACATTATATATGCAATTAAGATACTTTTCCCTTTTTTACAGGGGTGAATATCTAGATTAATGTCCTTGGTAAAGCTGTAGACAGGTTTTTTTAAGCAAAAATATTGAAAAATAGGATACAATTATGAAAGACATGGGGAATAGAAGTTTCTTGTGTTTGCCAAGTCATTAGCTGTTTTCTTTAATTAGTAAATGCTGTCAGGGGGAGACAAAATCTATAAATGCAAACAAGTAAACAAGAGAAGCCTATACAGCATTTTCTGAATGAAATTTATAATTATTTCTTACATCTACAAAGTTACTGTTTAGTGTATTTTTGTCTCATTGCTAACTGCTTTTGTTTGGAGATGTGCTGCTAATCATTAGACCTTTAAACACTCTGTATTTTGTACATTTTTCTCAGCACAGTATAATTAATGTTTAGCATTTTGGTGAAAAAATAAATTAAGTTTGAGACTGTGGGATGTGAATAAGATGGATAAGTAGGTGTCTCCCCAACAACCTGAATATTTAAATGCATTTATTATTACAGTGCACTTTTTATTTATTTAAAGGCAGCAGTGCAGTGCACTTTTTCTTATAACTCAGTGTTTACTGAAAGCGTGCAAACTTTTCTAGGGGGAATATAGATAATAAGAAAAAACAACAATCACTGTAAGTAGGAACACATGCTATAATATGCACTTTAGCATAGGTAACCTTATAACTTTAATTTTTGAGTAGTTAATATCTGTGGGTACAGTCATCAATTTGGGGCAACTGCTCTTATCTACGGGTGCGTGGAGGGGTAAACTTCAATTTTTTTTAAAGTGTATGCAGTTGTGTGTTTGCGTAAGTTAAGTGCATAGAAGATTCCGAAAATTTGTTTAGTTTCTTGTTTGTTTTTTTTTTCACTGAAGTAAAAAGTTCTGACAAATGGGACACCAGTTCAAATGGAGATGAACCATGAAGCAACTGCATATGAGTTAAGCCTATAAAACAGTGTCTGCATGTAGGCCAAAAAGATGGAAAGTACATTAAAAGCAACTGTCATGTATAATAGGTGGAAGTAACTGTTTTCTGTCACAATGGAAAAGGGGGAAAAAAGACTGTAATAGCAGATTTGTGGCAGTAAGATGTTACTGGCAGGGGAGGAGGATTTTGCCAGTATGTTTTTAGATTTCACCTAAAACTACTATTATGGAGCTTAAGAGAATTTGGTGAGAAGAAGTTAATTTTCAGCAAGGAATATTTTTGTGGGCAGGGACTGGAAGTTGGTTTGAAAGAGGGAGGGTGTATCAGGTGGGCCTTGAAGGGAAAATGTAATCTGAGTGGGTAGATTTCTAAAGAAATGTATGGGTATACTTGGTATGGAAAATGATTCAATAGTTGAAACTCCGAATTGACATATTCTCAAGGTACAATAACTAGGCTAGGTCGGACAGAAATATTTAACAAGAGCATGTGTATTTAATTGAAAGCTTTAACACATGCAATACCTATTTCATGTCATGCACCATTACAAAACGAGATAAAGATGTAAGATAATGAAGTCATACTGAGAGAGTGGCACTTCCCATATACCTGTTAAAATGTGAGGACTATGAGAAGTGGGTAGTAGAAATGATTTGAGCACTACTAGAGAAGACTGAAATTTGTTTAGAAGGGATAGCCAGTGAGTGGGATAAAATGAAAATGGAATTTAAAAACAGAGTAGAAATAAGGGAAACAGCTATGGGAAATAATGGGATTTAGTTAGAGATGTTGACAAAGGGTAAAGTATTGTAGAATAAAAGGAGTCTGACAGAACAGGAAGAAGAGCATTTGCAGAGAGTTAGAGAAAATAGAGTTGTTTATGGTAAACATGATTTTTAAAATGTTGTGGTTATGCAACTATTTTTTATAACTATAGAGCACAAAAACATTTAGCACAACAGCTTAGGCAACAGAAAGTAGAAATGGATGCCACTAAACTCAGTGAGCCAATATAAATAAATAACCAGAGATCCTATAGAGGTATTATAGATAGCACGGAAATTTTATGAAAATTTGTATAAAGGGGAGGAATGTGGAAATCAAGAAAAAAACACAAATGGAAGTATTCAAGGAAGGCTCAATTATGCCAGGATTAGAGGAAGGTGAGGCTCATCAACTACTAGCTAAGATATAAAGTGAAGAAATAAAAATGGTGATGTATAACAGGTCAACAAGAACCAATGGTATTCCTATGGAATTTTGGAAACTGAGAGGGACAAAAGTGATAAACATCTGTAGGGTTTTGTTTAATAACATTTTAAGCTGCTATGGCTATTACCCATAGAGGGCAAAGAGCCTTCAGACCCAACTTCATGTAGACCAATTTCAATTTTAAACCATGATTATAATGTGTTTGTCCATACCAAAGAGAATAGCAAAAGTATCACCAAAATTGACGGATAAAGATCATTGAGGTTTTGTTGAGGGAAGGAATACATTTACAACATGTACGGCATCAACAAAAACAGTGATCCAGAGGAAAACAGAATGTGAGAAGACATTGCTGTTATTGGTGGGTCTTGATGCAGAGAAAGCATTTGATAGGGTCATCTGAGATTTTATGATTAGGGCAATTGAAGCACTTGCATTCCCTGATAGAATAATAGCATTAATTAGGAAAATATATAAAGAGTTGGAGGCAAGAATTAAGGTCAGAGGGGCTCCCCTTATGTTTGAACAAAGGAGCCAGGCAGGGTGTTCTCTTTCCCCTTAGTTTGTTTGCTTTATATTTAGAGCCACTGGCAAAGTAAACAAGGGACTTTCAAATTCAAGGATATACATAATATAGTACTCAAGAAAAGTTAGCATTATTTGCAGATAATATTATCTTGTATTTGATAAATCCAGAAAGACATTTCAGTATTGTAGAACATGTTGGGACAGTCTAATATGTTTCCTAGGTATAAAATTAATGAAGATAAAACAAAGGCTGTAGTGGTACCCTAACATGAAGTGGTTCAGTAGTACTTATATTTATGGGACGTGATAATATGAAGTATTTAAGTGTGTGAATTAAAAAGGATTTGTTATGAAAGCTAAGGCTATGTGGGAATAGACTAAAAAAATAGTACAAAAACTGAGAAACTGGATACTCTTGTAGACATGGATAGTAAGATATAAACAGTGAAATTTGTTGTGGTTCCTTTAATTTTATATAGGTCGAGTATTTTGCTTTCAGCCGGAGAAGTTGTGGATGGCAATTAATTAATAAACAAACAGTCAAAGGAATTTATTTGGGAGGGGAAGAGGTAAGACTTAAGTGGGATAAGCTGTTTTGTTACCTGATTAAGGATACTGTAGAGCTCCACATTTAATGTTCATATGCATAACACAATTAGAAAGTTATAAATCAAAATAGAAATAGGTGATTATGAAAAAGGGGAGTTTGAGAAGAAAGGAGATAATATAATTTTGGATGCAGGTCCTTAAGGAGAATAGCAACAAACATACATAATGTTGTATGCATAAAGTAACAAAAAGTATTCTAAGAACTAAGTCAGTGTGGAAATGGAAAAAATTTTATTAACATGAATTGCTGCAAGCAGGGAGCTTAAAGGCAAGAGGGTGCTGGAATTTACTGCAGAAAATTAACAATGTATTGGGAGCAAATAACTGGAGTGGGATGAGGCCATGCAGAAGTTCGGACTGCAGTTTGCAGTCTGCCTTACTTATTAGGATTGATAATAGAATATATATACAAAGAGAAAGGGATACGGGAGTGCTGAAAATGTTTTGAGTCCATAAGAGAAGTTGCTGTTAATTGGATAATTAGTAAGGAATGTAAAATATTGCATAACTACAAGAATCAACAAGAAAAGGGTAAAGAAGACGGGGGGGGGGTGAAATCAAAATATACAGAAGAACAATGGGAGAACATCTTTATGGCTTCCAGGTATGCAACAAATTCTAGAATGTTGCTTGGTAGTGTTTGCCTAAGTATTTTATATTTCCTAAGTGGACTTCATAAGTTCATAGGTGAACACTAGGCTAACTTATCTGAAGGTTGTTTTAAGTCTAGTGAATAACCCGAAGTCAAAACCAAACCCTGTACCTTGTATTTGTGAGGTTAAGTCCTTCACCATTATGACACACACACACACACACACACACACGCACACGCACACGCACACACACACGCACACACACGCACACACACACACACCTATTCTTTAAGGAATTTTCCTCAGGTCAACAACAAATTCTGGAGGTATGACAGAGTACGTCGTCAAAAATGTTGGGAGAGCAGATGGTTTTAACTAAGAAAATGATTCATTGGCGCTGATGTACAAGACTTGAATTAACTAGATATGGTAAAGATCTTACTAAGGTAATGCTGTTGGTTGGCATAAAAGTAATCACTAGTAAATGGAAATCTAAGTATAAACCAATTGCAATTGAAGTACTGAATATTGTAAGAGATAAAAGAACTGAAGGTAGAATTTTTAGGAAAAGGAAGAGTCAAACTATATAGAAATAAGTAGAATATGTGGAAACAAAACATGCAAAATGATTTCAGAATATAAAGGAAATGACACCAAGCATGGCAAAAGGTTCACAAATAGAAATTCCGACTGTATATAAAATACCAGTAGATTTTAATAGAAAAATAGTAAGCGCTTTTGCGTGATAGATGCTTCATCAGACAAATCAAGTTAAAAACAATATCATTTTAAATGGCATCCATTAAACATACCATCCAATCAATAAGAAATGAGAAATGATGTTTGGGAGGGAAGGGTGAGCTTTAAAGGAAGGCAGCTGTTGAGCAATTTATGTAATGTTGGAGAAAGCATACATATTTAATGCATGAAAAATGTTTTATATGGTTTGTTTTCTTTAATTGTGTGTGCACTTATGTCACTGTCTACAATGTACGAATTTAGTAAAAGTCTTAAAAAGATTGTCTAGGAGATTTCTTTGTCTAGGAGATTTCTTTGCTTAAAAGGAGGAGTCAAGTCAGTACCTATTCACAACTGCTCCATTTGAGCTAACCTCAGCTCCAGGGCATTATCTAAGTGCATGCCAGCAGCAGTAGTGAGTGAAAGGTTGCAGGGACCCTAGATTTAGTCCGTACATGGATGAGCCACTCATTCATGTACCTTATTTTCAAAATCCGATTTTGTCTTGAAAATGTCTGCTAAAACTTATCCCTCTCTGTGGAAATAACAGTGAACCTTGCTATCCCAACTGATTCATTTTATTGGGTGCGGCTTAGACACCTTATCAGGTAAAGCATGTCTTCCTGTAGTCAAAATGCAGTCTCTCCAACAAAAGCTCTGTGCTCTTCTGGAATCTGAGTCAGCATTTGATTGCCTATGTCTGAATACTCTGTTTTTTAAGGGAACTGCTTCTTCTGTTGCTATCCTGTGCAAGATATCACATGATAATACTTTAGTGAACACCGAGTCTAGTAGTCCCATGTCCAAAATTCTGCAGATATCCAGAGCCTGCAAAAATAACTGGAAGCATCGATTCACATTTCCAAATTTAGAGTGGCAGTCCATTCCTAATTCCCACATCTTTGGGGGGATAGTCATTATGGGCCCATCTGTTGTATGGCATTAGGATTTATAAAATGCAAATTGTCCTAGATTTCTAGTCTGTCACTTCAACTCCGACTCAGTCCTTGGTGTTCCTAACTGCAGAACTGCCAGTGCCAAGAATGTTGACCACAACTCCGGGGTGCTGGTCCTAATAGCTCTGCTTTGATCTCTACATTGTAGCTAATAGAGTCAGTACTGGTGGTTCATTTGGGTCTTTGGATTCAAGGAGCACTGGGTCTGGCCATCTGGCTTTGGTTTCAGCCTTTGATGTCATCAAGAGGATCCTCTTCCATTCAGAGATGGCAGTTTTGGCTATCAGATTGGATCTGTTCCAATCTCTACCACTATTTGAGCCTGTGAATCTACATCAGTTGCCTCAAGGACAGCCCACATCATTGGGTCTCCAGGTTTCCTTGCGTCCATGACAAGACTTTAACCTGACTTTTGTCATTGAAATGTCAAAGGCTGGTAAGACCTAGCAGTTTCTGGTGCTCAGTTGTCTACCATGCAGTCAGTATCCATTGTCAACATGACTTTGTTATCCATTGCAGCTGATGGGACATCCTGTGTGGCAGGCAACAGTATTGCCATGCACCATCATGCCTGGATGCATTTGTGTAACTTAGCCCACCACTGCTTTTGATGTTTTTCCTTGTTTATACCAAAAAACAAAAAAGTAGCACTGACAAGGAGTGAACAGGATGGAAAAATGCTGTCTGTGGTTGGAATTTGCTTCTGTACCCCAGAAGGATGGAAAACATCTCTTTATTTCATAAAATACAACAGCCATTCTAAGGTGCTCCAGTTAGAGGCTCTGCCTATGATGAGGGCAACTACAGTGGACACCACCCATGGGATAGAGACAGTCCACAGGACCAAGGCTTGCTCAGTGAGGCCATTCCAGTACCCTGATGGATTGCTCTACTGCCACACTCTGGAGGCAGTCAAGGGTCATTTGGCTCTCCACTCAAAAGCTTAGGAGGCCACCATGTCAGACAGGTGGATGTTGAGTCATGTCCATTTGAGGTTATGCAATTCCCTTTTTGTTCACTCTCAAAAATCCTTTCCAGATATGCCAACCCACCAGCTAAGGGAAGCAGCAGTGGAAATTGAAAAACTGCTTATGAACTGAGCTGTCGAAGAGGTCCCAAAAGACCTTTGAGGATGCAGGTTTATTTGATTCTTTTTGGTACTGAAGAAAAATAAGGACCTCAGACCCATTCTGGATCTCAGAAAGTAGAACCTGTTTGTCAAACAGACCAAATTCCAGATGGTCATGGTACAGTCCGTGTCTTCTGCGGAAGGATGACTGGATGTACTCAGTATATCTAAAGGATGCATACCATAATTTTTGCACTTTTGGCAGGGAGTCAGCCATTACCAGTTTTGGGTTCTGCTCTTTGGTCTCACTACAGTTCCTTGGGTGTTCATTAAATGCATGGCTGTAGTAGAAGTCTGGCTCAGGCTGCGAGGTTTCCAGGTCTTCCCTTTCATTGATGACTGGCTCCTGACAACTTCCTGGAAGGCATCCCTGAACAAGGCCCAATATTCCTTGCTCCAGCTCTGTCTGTCTGTTATTGGGCATAGCTTTGAGGTACGAGAAGTCTAGCCTGGAACCAGTTCAGGAAATGGAATTTATCGTTTTTCATTTGGATAGAGTGACTCAGACAGCCAAACTACCATTAGCAAGACTTCTCATAGTCTACAGACTTATCACATGCTGCAGGTTCATATACCTTCTCCAGGTTCAGTTCTTCATCTACTTGGGCATATGGCATATGGCTGTCTCTATTTGTCTAGTACCTTTACAGAGATTTCACATGAGGATTTACAGTGGACTCTAGTACTTCACTGATCCTGTCTAACTCATCCTATGAATTTTTCAGTATCTCTAACAATTATTTGTCATCATCACATTCGGTGGTAACTGGAATTTCCTCAGGTCACAGCAGGTCAACCTTTTGTTCTTTATCATCCCCAGGCCATGATCAATATAGATACTTATTTTCTGGGGTGAGAGGGCATTTTGAAGAGAAGTCTGTCCAGGACACCTGGTTACAATACGAAGCCAATCTTTACATAAACATCTTTGAGATAAGGGTGTTCCTCCTAGCATTGCAGGCCTTTCAGGATCTTCTCCCAAAGTGTCTGATTGCTATCCAGATTGACAACATGTTATAGGTATGGTATCTGAACAAGCAAGAAGGAATTCTTTCCAGTCCCTTGAGTTGACAATGGGTGATGTCTCCTCAGTGGTTTTCTGATAGCAACTTACATCCCAAAGAAAACCAACATCCTATTGAGCTTCTTGATAAGGATTCTTCTGCCTCCTGACTGTTCCCTGAATCTGGACATAGCAGCCCATATTTTCAGGAGCGGGGCACCCCCTGGTATGATCTATTTACTTCCCAATCCAAAATGAAATTCACTTTTTATGCCCTGATCCCCCAGAGGGACTGTCACAGATGAACACTCCTGTTATAATCAAATTTCTTCAAAACGTAGCCCACTGCAGCTGACTGTCATCCTCCTTTCTCCATTCTGGCCCCATGAAGTTTGGTTTCCCTTCATTTAGCCTCACCTACTTTCCTTGCCATGGTGCTAGACCCTGTTCTGATTTCTCATCCTTCAGGGTCATATCCCCCAAACATTTACTGTCTCAAGCTAACCACATTCTTTTTTTCCAATTCTGATGCTGGCTAGGAATCCCAAGCTGTCTGAGTGAGTTGTTCACATCCTTACATCCTCTGAAAAAGCAACTTCCACTAGGAAGGTTTACACAAGTAAATGGAAGCATTTCACAATTTGGGCTTCTTCCAAGACCTTAGATTTTTTTTTGGTGTCCTTAGCTGCCATTCTTGACTTGGCTTTTTTTTTCATTCTGGTCTTATCTATTTTACTACTAAGATGCAGCTAGCTGCCATGCCTAGATTTCACATTGGCATGAGTAATACCCCTATAGTGGCTCTTAAGCTTTTTAAGGCCTTTTTGAAGGACTCCTTTTTATTATTTCCACCTGTTCATGATCTACTGTCTCTTTGGCAATTTCATTTGCTTTTGCAAGTTTTCACTAGACCTCCCTTTGAATCTGTGGTCATGCATGGTGTGTTTTAAAACTTTTGTTGTGGAAAATGTTTTTTGGTCTTGATTACATCAGCCAGAAGAGCGTCTGAACTTCATGTACTATCTTCTGTTCCTCATTTGATTTTTCATAAAGATGAGGTCATATTTAGGATGAACCCTTCCTTTTCTCACCAAGGTTGCTACAGATTCTAATTTGAAGCAGTCCATCTATTTGCTGGTTTTCTTTCCTAATTTCAGTAAGAAGGAAGAATATTTACTACATTGTTTAAATATTTATAAACCTCTCAGATTCTGTTTGGACAGAACCAAAAATTTCAGATACTCTGACCAACCTTTTGTCTCCTTTTCTAAATCAAGACTTGGTAAGCCTGTTTCTGAAGTGTCCTTATTCAGTTGGCTTTCTGATTCTGTCTCCTCTGTATACTCCTTGAAAGTAATTTCTTTACCTGTGAAGCCTAGAGGGCATTCTATTAGATCGATAGCCAGTTCAACCACCTTTTTCACTCAGCCTTTGATTGATATTTATGCTGCAGCTACTTGGTATAATACTTGTACCTTTGTGTCTCATTACAAACTCGACAGTCAGTCTAGATCTAGAGCTTCTTTTTGTTCCACCATTTTGTGGAATGTTCTCTCCTAGTCATTCCTCTGAACTGTCCGGATTTTTGCAAAATGTCCAGATTTCTCCTTCATATTTTTGGTCTGTTTCTCATTCATTTTTTTTTGGTTTGACAAATCATTCATGATTGAAGTCACAAACTAATGACCTGCATTTAATTTTCAGACTTCATATCCTTCATAAAATGCATGCTAACACAAATCATGTGAGTTTAACAACTTTCTATAAGAGCACTGTTTAAAAATCTGTCCCTATTTAAGTCTTTGTCCCCCCATTGTTTAAGGCTTTGTCCGGATATATTGTGATAAGAGGTTGAGAGGTATGTCCAGGGTCACCCTGACGTTTTTGCTTGCTTGGCGTGCTGTCTGAAATGTTGAGATAGATGGAAAAGACATCATCAGATACGAAAATTATATACTTACCATAATGATAGATCCATTTTATTGCCTTCCATGCTTTTTCAAACATCCCTCCCTCTGTGCCTCCTCTAAATTGTCACCCTTAGTAAGTTCCTGACTGACGTTGTGGTCTGGCCTCGAAGCTATCTGTAAAATTACCCTTTTGCCATCCTGTTTATTTCCTGCAGAATGATCACCCTGTCCCCTGTGTTTTATAATTCTAGAAACTCTACCAGAGGAGTAGTGGTTAGAACAGGGTATCATGGTTAGAGTAGGTTGGGCTCTTGGACTGAAGATTCTGAAAACCCTCACAATCTGAGAAGGGTGGAAGAGTACATGGCTCTATCATTACGGTTTCTGTATAGTCTAACCTAGTTCTGCCTTGGAGAGTAATACGCAAAGTCTGTTTGGGTTCCTGATAGTAGATTTACATCTTCCATTTCAAACCTAATATTGTCATACATTTCCACAGAAATCTAATCTGTTTTGTTATATTTTCTGTCTATTGCAAATCAGTTTCCAGTCCCCTCCCATAAGTAATATTCCCTGCTTAAAGCTAATTACTTCTCTCAAAAATCTCTCACGCTCCATAATAGTAGTTTTAGTGGAATGTAAGTATGTGCTTCTATAGTCTTTCCTTCCCAATAACCCCTTACTACCATAAATCTACTTATTATTGTATTTCTTTCTGCCACTATAGGATCCCCTCTTGCAATCAGTATTATTAACCCCCCTTTCCTTTGTCCCTGATACCCTGATGAATATCCATCCTAAAGTTCTTTCTTTGTCAAATTCACATGCTCATTTCCATCCAGATCTATATCTTGTAGCATTACTATTTGCACCCTACACTTTTTAATGTAGTTAAGTACAGTACTCTGTGCTTTTTGTCTATAGCTGCAATGCTATTGACATTCCATGATGAAATTAATAAGGCAGTCATTCTTATAAAAGGATGATCTGACGTTGTCCATTTTCATTCTTGATCAACTGTTGAGCTCAGATTTGACTCTGCTGCTGCTTCCAGTTTATGGAAGACTGAAACTTTCAAGCTCCTCCTTTACTTTCACATACTCTGCATGACACTTCTTTTGAATATGTTTCCAACTTGAATGTACATGTTAATGCTTGGCAGGTTGCCCTTGTATACAGCTGCTGCTTCTCATTTCTGTTTGAACCAAAGTTGAATCTTCCCAGACATTTTGCTTCAATACAAACACTCAAAAGTCAAGAAACAACACATTGAAAAGTCTCAGCCCATTTTAACTTACAGCAAGCACACAGAACTATAGTTTCCAAAAAGGGAAGAGGGAAGTTACCACTCCGTATAGGGGCAGTTGTACGAAATAGCCATCTACAACCAAGGTGACCAATGGTCCCAGATTTTTCAGGAAAGTCCCAGTTTGGAAGTCTCTGTCCCGGAATACCAAACATTGTCTTTGGGACACAGAAATGTCCCAGTTTAGACTGCTCAGTCCCAATGGTGACTTTGCTTCCCAGGGTGGCTTGTCCCCCTGCTTTCCTATCCTAAGCAGCTCTGGGGACTTTGTGATTTTTGGGGATGCCATTGGGTATGGGGTAAGGTCAGATGCCTTTCGCCCTGCTAGGAGCCTTCAAGGCCCTCTCGCCATCAGTCAGTCACTCCCTCAAGGTCTTCTGTCGTGATAGGTTCTGCTTGACCCTACTCACCCAGGCATGAACTCTCCAGGCCCTACACCCATCTGCATGGCACTCCTGTACTGACTTCTGTCAGGGCCAAACCCTTCAGTCCTCCCTTTTAATCTGGCCAAGAGACCTTCCCCAGCCGTGGCCTCCCATGTCAGGGGACTCCGCTGCCTGTATGTCTCCTGCAGGCTACCAAATTGTTCCAGATCGCTCATTCCCTCGGACCCACTTAGGGGAGCTTCCCTCCAATCCCATCCACTCTTGCGGAACTCCACTAGGCCACTGAGGGGCAGATCCTCTCTCATGAAGGCTTCAGAGTCCCCCTGCTTTCCCATCCAGAGCAGCTCTGGGGACTTTGAGATTTTTCAAGGATACTTTCAGTTATGGGGTGAAGTTAGATGCCTTCGCTCCAGCAGGAGCTATCCAGGCCCCTCTGCTGCCCACCCTGGCGCTTCCTCAAGGACTTTCATCATGGCGAACTCTGCTCGACCCCACTTACCCAAGCAGGAGCTCTCCAGGCCCCACCACTGTCTGCCAGTTGCTCCCTTAAGGACTTCCATCATGGGGGGCTGTGCCTGACCCCCTCACTCAGGCAGGAGCTCGCCCAGCCCTGCCACTATCTGCCCCTCTCCCCCTTCCAGACTTCTGTCCCAGAGGGGGGCATGGTCCGTACCCCCTTACCCAGGTGAGCACTGTCCTGTACTAGTCACTTTCCACTTCTTTCTCTCTCCCTTCCAGACTTAGGTTCATAGGTAGTTACTAGGCTATCTGCCCAAAGGCATTTATAAGCCTAGCCAGAATGTGTTGGCTTTCACCACCCCCTTAGATTAGTTCCCTGCGCCTCTGTCCAGCAGAGCAACTGAAGTGATCCCCCCAGTCTAAACTTTGTTTCCCATGCACTTGTCAAGGTTTCTGTTGAAGTGGGTTAACGAGGAGCTCTGCCTAATGTAGATTGGAATCTTGTTCCAAAGCATGGGAAGTGTCTGGGACAGGAATCTATCCCTCCAGCACATCCTATTTATTGTTGTGGTGAGGTTTAGATCCCTAGAGCATGTGGCTTGAGGGGATATGGTTTTCTTTAGGTGGAACATGTCCATCAATTCTGGGTTGGACATGGCCTCGTATGTCAGGCAGAGATTACCTCTGAGTAGGCAGTATGCAACCGAGTACAGCTGGAGTTTCTTCAGTCGAGCTGCATAGGGCATTCTGTTTGAGGCCAGTGATCCTCTTGGTGAGGTACTTCTGTGGTCTTTCCAGCTGTTGCAGGTGTGTCTTGTAAGGTACATCCCAAATGGGGCGTTGTACTCTATGATGGGTCTGATGAGTAGAGGGCCACAGTGACCTCTTCTGATCTGGATGTGAACCCTTTTGTGATTAGGTGGGCCACATAGAAGGATTTTCTAACCACTTTTGCAACGTGATTATCAAAGGAGAGATTACTATCTGCTTGGGTCCCCAGATCTCTTATTGCATCTTCTCTATTTAGGGGACTACCACCTATGTAGTAGTTTGTGGGTACTTTGTTTTTTTCAAAGGGGATGACTATAAACTTTTTGGCATTTAGCTTGAGGCCATGATTTTGACACCAGGTATCTGTCTCAGTAAGACCCTTTTGAAGGATGTCTGTGTCAGCCGGAGAGTCATTTATAGCCCCTAGTTTGCAGTCGTCTGCTAACTTGGTCAGCCATAGTCCTCCTGTGCTTGCCTGTAACTCTGAGATGCATATGCCGAACAGGAGGAGTCCTAGGACTGAGCCCTGGGGAACGCCACTCGTAACCGGTTTAGAGTCGGACCTAGCTCCTACAACTCTCACCATATGGGGTTCTGTCTGTGAGCCAGCTGGCAACCCATCTTGTGACCTAGGGGTTTATGTTCAGGCTGGTGAGCTTGTCTATAATACCAGAATGGGAAATGGTGTTGAAGGCCTTTGCAAGGTCTAGGTAGGCTGTGTGTACCACCTTTCCCTCGTCCATAGCCTTGGTAACTGTCTCAAAGAAGTCCACCAGGTTTAGTAGGCATGATCTGCCCTTAACAAAGCCAAACTGGGTAGGGTCCAGTGTTTGGAGGTTCCCAATGTCTCTGTTAATGAGTTCCATGATGATGCGCTCCATAGCCTTGCAGACCAAGCTAGTCAGGCTTATAAGGCGATAGTTCCCAGGGTCTGTTGTGGCTCCACCTTTGTGGAGCGGAATAACCGTTGCTGTGCACCACTCTATGGGTACGTAGCCTGTGGAGAGGCTGAGTTTGAACAGTGTGTTTAGGTGAGAGGTTAGTTCGTCATTGAGCACGTGTAGGACGCAGCCTGGGACACCATCCGGTCCCATTGATGTGTTTTTGGCTTTGGAGAGGGCTGTTTTAACTTGAGGTGTCTGTGATTTCAGGGGTTCTACATTCTTCTGGTATGGTTATCGCTAAAGAATGCCTTGTGGTTATCTTTCGAGTCCTTGGCAATTTTTCTTTCGAAGCTCGCCTTGGATGATTTTATGAGGGATCGTAATTTCTTGCTGATACTGATCAGGGATGTCTTCCCTTCATGGGATTTTACTCTTTTTCTGTACTAGTTTCCTCCTCCTATTATATAGCTTGTTTATGGCAGGGGTCCACCAGATTGGTTTCATTTTCTTGGAGGAGTGAGTCTTGGTTTTGCTTGGGATAGCATGATCTATGTATTCTTGTAGGTGCTTGTAGAATGCATTAGCAAAGGATTTTACAGCTTGGACAAACATTATCCTTGAGCATGGGGGCTTTGAAACTTTCCACCTCGGTCTTAAGTAAAGTGAAGTTTGCTTTTGAAAAGTTTTTCAATGTGGATCTCGAGTGATTTGTTTATGGTCAGATCTAACCAGCGAGTGGTTGACCTCCGGTGTGGAACACCGGTCGCCCATGTTGGTGATGACCAGGTCCAATATGTTGTCACCTCTGGTGAGAGAGTTGACCAGTTGATCCAGGGTGTTTGAGTTTATAAATTCTAGGAAATGTTGGGCAAGTGAGTTAGTACTTGAGTAGTTCTCCCATTTAATGTTTGGGCATTTGAAATCACTCAATATTAGGGTGTTTGGTAGGACCTTTATGTTTCCCAGTGTTTCAGGAAACGTGGAGTGGGGGGTCCTGGGACATGGTGGGTGATCTGTAGCAAGCTACAATTTGAATTGCAGTTTTGCCCATTATTTGCACGTGTATGATCTCTGAAGCATCGTGCTGTGCCACTAACCTGGAGGTGTGGGTATCCTTGATGAATATAGATACGCCCCCTCCTTTTGTATTTCAGTCCAGGTTCTGTGGCCGAAATGTATGGTATGAGTTGTAGCCTGGTAGTGCTGGGGTGCTCTCTGGAGCCTTAAACCAGGTTTCTGTTACTGCACATATATTGATTTTCTCCATACTGAGGAGTGCTTCGAATGCATGCATTTTGAGGTTTAGACTTCTGGCATTGAGTAGCATTGCCCTCAGTTTTTTGTTACTTGTGCTATTTACGGCAGTGGGTTTGTCTTTTGAGTCTTGCCTAAAAAAGGCACTATGGGGGTGGCA
This sequence comes from Protopterus annectens, assembly GCF_019279795.1. Taxonomy (NCBI): domain Eukaryota; kingdom Metazoa; phylum Chordata; order Ceratodontiformes; family Protopteridae; genus Protopterus; species Protopterus annectens. The sequence goes on from NC_056747.1 coordinate 611,731,508, forward strand.
AGAGCCTTGACTAGTATTCGAAAGCATAAGGGTGACAGGTGGAAGCCGTCTCTAGCGAAGCAGCATGGCTTGTTGAGCATGTCATCGCAGGTGGACAGACACTGGATTCCCTATGAATGACACCAGAAACTTAGCCAGTTGTTGGAAATTGATAATTTTTTCTTTATACCGTGGTATCATTCTTGGTGAGGGCAGGATGCTACTCAGGGTCAGGGTCATACTGGCCTGGGCTACGTGATCAGAGAGCTCTTTCATGTCAGTTTTCATGTAGTCCAGGGAGGTGCAGCTCAGGTCATTCACACCAACATGGACAATGTCAGAGTCATATTTGTTCTTGTTCCTTAGTGAAAGCTGAGGAAAAACAGAAACAAACCAAAAGAAAAAAGACTGCTGGATATACTCGAACCACTCTAAAAGTTTATTGTAAAGCGCTTTTCATCTGGGACAATACCCATACTTCCTCAGACAACCAGCTTACACAAAAACCACTCCTTAAATACAAGTTAATTAATTAGTTAATTAGTTAATAAATAAGTGTATAGACTTTTAATTTAAAAAAAAACTTTTGATACAATTGAGTAAAAAATTAATGAACAGTAGTTATTAATAAAACGCCTATAGTACGAATAATGTAGTCTAACAGCAAAGACCTTTTGAACCAAGGGCAGATAGCTTATAAATTTATAAAAAAATAAAAACACAAATATGTATATACTTTAATACATGTATATTAAAACATATTTGATTAGATACAACTTATAAACATCAGTATAAAACTTGTATGTAAAATTTGTTTATATAAAAATTTTTTTTTTTTTTTTTTTTTTTTTTTTAAAAACCTTATTTTATATATATGTACACACCATCCTATTGGCTTAACTCATACTGCCAAAGTATTTTATGGGTTATGTTCTTAATTTATCTATCCAAGTTCTTTGGTTTCAAAATACAAGTGAGGGATATAGTTTCGTTGAGACCAGGATCTCTACTAGAGTCTAGTCTCAACTGCCAAAGGAGTTCTTTCTGCTCTAGTAAGAGTTGATATGTACCCCCCTTCCAATCCCCTGCAACTTCATCCAATACCCGGAACACAAATGTGTGTGTTGGGAATTTGTTACAATGTTTGGCTAATGCGTTCTCAATTTTATTCCTTCTAATACTGTGTATGTGTTCATATATTCTCTCTCTCAGCCTTCTATCGGTAATTCCTATGTAGAACGCAGAACAACCTTCACACTGAGCCAAGTAAACAACTGACTTTGAATTACACTTATATCTCCCTACTGGTTTAAAAATTCTACCATTCACTGTAACGTTGGTTCCTGTTGATATGTATTTACAATAATTGCAGTTCTCACATTTGAATGTTCCGGGGGATCTTGTTGTACTGGTGGCTTTAGTCTCCAGTAACTTCTTCATATTCTTACCTTTTCTATAAATAATCACTGGAAGTTCACCCAGTTTTTCCTTCCATCTTTTTTCTATATGCAGTATATTCCAGTATCTCTTCAAGGTATACTTCAATTCCTCTGCATCTACACTAAAAGGTGTAATAAAACTTCTAGTGCAATTCCTGTTTCCCTCATTATTTCTTGAGTTATCGGTACATACTGAAGTTACCTTGTTCACATCAACACTTTGATCCTTGTGAGTTTGATCATTCCATACTTCCTTTTTTAAAATTGGTGTATATATCCATGTCTTCCTTTTGTTCTGTACCTCCCACACCATTTCTCTCACCAAGTTCACAGGGTAACCTCTATTGATAAACATTCTACTCAATAAACTACATTCTTCCCCAAAGGCCTCATCCTCAGTGACCATACGGGCAGCCCTCACTAACTGCCCTTTTATCACTGAACGCTTTTGTTGAAGGGGATGTGAGCTAGAGTAGTGCAACATGGTGTTCGAATAAGTACTCCTACGGTATATCTTAGCTACATAGCACTTCTTAGAATAATTTTTTTCAAGGTCTATGTCTAAATAGTTGATCCTTGTTGTATGTACCGTATGTGTAAATGTCAAAAAGTCAGTACTACTGTTCAAGTATTTAATAAAATCGTCAACTGTTCTTTCATCATTCTGAAACATCACAAACACATCGTCCAAAAATCGTGTGTAATAAATGAAACAATTCTTAAACTTATTATTGTTATGAATAAAGCAATGTTCCCAATGGGCTAACACGATGTTGGCAAAACTTGCCCCACATGGTGAGCCCATTGTGACTCCAATCCTCTGACGGTAAATGCTGTCAAACATCACAAAGTTGTTAGATAAAATTATATCTAACAACTCCTGAACTAGTCTAATTTCTATATTTGGTGCTTTATGTCGAATCATGGTTTCTGTAACCCACTCAATACCCGTTCTATGAGAAATAGAAAAATATAGAGCTTTTACATCTATAGTTAATAGGGTAGCTGTTTCACTGTAAGGGAGTTAATTTAAAGCTGCTAAAAAATCCCAAGAGTCCCTGCATATCTGGTATTCCAAACTTACATACTTTTTCAAAATAGTTTCCACATATTTTGCACTTGTATATGTGATTGACCCTCTAGCATTCACTAATGCTCTCACCGGAGGGTCGCTAATACTTTTGTGTAGTTTGGGGATACCAAAGATAGCCGGGACTCTAGGGGCTAGTACTGAAACATAATTGAATGTAACCAAGTCGATCAAGCCTTCAGTAAACAAATCGTTATAGAAGGAATTTATACGTCTATAGGCACCATTCAATTCACTGATACGTGCCTTTTCATAAATGTCAGTGTTTAGTACCTTCAGCATTCTTTCATTGTATTCATTAATACTCATTAAAACCAAACCACCCCCGTTGTTGGGTTTTAAAAATCTTACAGGTATTACCTTTAATAAATTCAAAGCATTCTCTTCTGCTTTAGACATATTAGGAGTTGTGTTTGCATTCCGTATAGCTAAGTTCCTAAATTCAGTTTCACACACAAATTCAAACAACAGCAACAGGGGGTGTATTGGTGGATTGAATGTGCTTGAGACATTTAGTGTACCATTATTTTCATTAGTGTTACCAAAAAGTAAGGCTAGCTTCAATTTCCTTATGTAGAGTTTTAAGTCAATCAACGTTCTACCCAAATCGAACCTCCTTGATGGCACAAATGTCAGTCCCTTAGCAAAAAAAATCACATAAGCTAGTATCTCAAAGTCAGTAAAGTTGTAAAGCTTAAAATCACCTTCTGTATTAGTGAGCACACTCACAGTTTTTTCTGTTATCTCCTCGTGTTGTTGAGTCCCTTGTTGTTGTTGTTTTTGCTTCGCGTATTGTAGCTCCGTTGGTGGTTCTGCCCCCTGTTTAGAAAAAACTGTTGGTAGTTCCCTACGGTTTGGTGTGGATGGTTGTAAGTCTTGAGTATTCTCTCTAGTTCCATTACCTCCGTTAATTCCATTACCTTCAGCGTTTTTGTTCATTGTAGAAGTTCCTGGTGTTACAAATTGATCCCCTAGTCTCACATTGTTCACATTCGATAGATTGTGGTGTGTAGTATTCTGCCCAATGTGGTTGCGAGTTTGAGATGGGGGGAGAGGGATACGCTACTCTGTTTTTATAGTCTCTTATATCCCTATGTAGTTTCTTCAACTTATTGTCAGTGTTTTTAATTATTTGCTGCCCAGTAGTAGTAAAAATCCTTTTATAATCATAGTAGTACCTTTGGAAGTCATTGTCCCCTTTGATGTCTCAATCTAACTCAGTAATTTCCAAAGCTAAGTTATCGATACTAATTTGATAGTGTTTACACATTAAATCCATAAGCTCAGTTCCATGTTTATTAAACAGAATGATTACTTCTTTATGAAATACAGAATCTGGTTCCAAACCAGATGGATACTGCCATGACCAAAGACCTTTTGGTACCACACTTTCCTTCTTACATTCATTGAAGTAACTAATTTCCAACTGCATTTTCTTAACTTTCAATGGATTGGAGTCCAAGTTCCTTAGTTTTGTAACAATTGATGTGTTAGTAGAAACGTGTCTGCTCCTCCCGAGTTTGCCTGTTAGTACTAAGGCAAGGTGGCTGTTCTCATAGCCAATGCTCCCCATCAGGAAGTCCAATAAGTGCCAGGGGACTTTGTACTCCATCCGTGTTCATTGCATTACCAGGAAATTGCAAGGAAGGATGTGGATGCACTGGATCAGAATTTGCAATTTCTTTAAGTGTACATGGCAGTTCATTTGCTCCAGTTACTATTTGCGTCTCTTTGCTGTATAGGTTTTGATTGAGAGAGGCTGTCGATGCGCGCATTAAACGCATCCAGCCTATGACTCATATTATTCAAAAGTAAAGTGAGATTACTTGGTTCAGGCATATCCTCCAAAGTGTTCTGCATTAATAACGGCGTGAGTTCGAAAGAGTTGTCAAGCGTAAATCCAGTAGCCATGAACAAACAACTAAAAACTGTGGAAAAACAGAAACAAACCAAAAGAAAAAAGTCTGCTCAATACACTCAAACCAGTCTAAAAGTTTATTGTAAAGCACTTTTCATCTGGGACAATACCCAGACTTCCTCAGACAACCAGCTTACACAAAAAACACTCCTTAAATACAAGTTAATTAATTAGTTACTTGGTTAATAAATAAGTGTATAGACTTTTAATTTTTACAAAACTTTTGATACAATTGAGTAAAAAATTAATGAACAATAGTAATTAATTAATAAAACTCCTGTAGTACGAATAATGTAGCCTAACAGCAAAGGCATTTTGAACCAAAGGCAGCAAGCTTATAAATTTATAAAAATTAAAAACACAAATATGCATATACTTTAATACATGTATACTAAAAACTTTTTGATTAGATGCACCTTATAAATATCTGTATAAAACCTGTATGCAAAATGTGTTTATATAAAAAAGTTTTTTTTTTTTTTTTTTTAAAAACCTTATTTTATATACATGTACACACCATCCTATTGGCTTAACTCATACTGTCAAAGTATTTTATGAGTTATGTTCTCCTATGTATGTATTCCTCATAGAACGGGTATTAAGTGGGTTGCAAAAACCATGATTCAACATAAAGCACCATATATAGAAATTAGACTAGTTCAGGAGTTGTTAGATATAATTTTATCTAACAACTTTGTGATGTTTGACAACGACATGTACCGTCAGAGCATTGGAGTCGCAATGGGTTCACCATGTGGGGCAAGTTTTGCCAGCTTGGTGTTAGTCCATTGGGAACATTGTTTTATTCACAACAATAATGAGTTTAAGAATTGTATCATTTATTATATGCGATTTTTGGGCTATGTGTTTGTGATGTTGATTTTATTAAATACTAGTAGTACTGACTTTTTGACATTTACACATACAATACATACAGCTAGGATCAACTATTTAGATGTAGACCTTGAAAAAAATGATTTTAAGAAATGATTTGTAGCTAAGATATACCATAAGAGTACTTATTCGAACACCATGTTGCACTACTCTAGCTAACATCCCCTTCAACAAAAGAGTTCAGTGATAAAAGGGCAGTTAGTGAGGGCTGCCCATATGGTCACTGAGGATGAGGCCTTTGGGGAAGAATGTAGTTTATTGAGTAGAATGTTTATCAATAGAGGTTACCCTGTGAACTTGGTGAGAGAAATGGTGTGGGAGGTAGAGAACAAAAGGAAGACGGGGATATATATACACCAATTTTAAAAAAGGAAGTATGGAATGATCAAACTCACAGTGATCAAAGTGTTGATGTGAACAAGGTAACTTCAGTAAGTACCGATAAGATAAGAAATAATGAGGGAAACAGGAATTGCACTAGAAGTTTTATTACACCTTTTAGTGTAGATGCAGAGGAATTGAAGTATACCTTGAGGCGATACTGGAATATACTGCATATAGAAAAAAGGGTGGAAGGAAAAACTGGGTGAACTTCCAGTGATTATTTATAGAAAAGGTAAGAATATGAAGAAGTTACTGGAGACTAAAGCCACCAATACAACAAGATCCCCCTAAACATTCAAATGTGAGAACTGCAATTATTGTAAATACATATCAACAGGAACCAACGTTATAGTGAATGGTAGAATTTTTAAACCAGTAAGGAGATATAAGTGTAATTCAAAGTTAGTTGTTTACTTGGATCAGTGTGAAGGTTGTTCTGCATTCTATGTAGGGAAGACCAATAGAAGCGAAGAGAGAGAATATATGAACACGCATGCAGTATTAGAAGGAATAAAATTGAGAAAGCATTAGCCAAACATTGTAAAGAATTCCCAACACACACGTTTGTGTTCCGGGTATTGGTTCAAGTTGCAGGGGATTGGAAGGGGGGTCCATATCCACTCTTAATGGAGCAGAAAGAACTCGTTTGGCAGTTGAGACTAGACTCTAGTAGAGATCCTGGCCTCAATGAAACTATATCCCTCACTTGTGTTTTGAAACTAAAGAACTTGGGTAGATAAAGTAAGAACATAACCCATAAAATACTTTGGCAGTATGAGTTAAGCCAATAGGATGGTGTGTACATATATATAAAATAAGTTTTTAAAAAAAATAAGATTTTATATAAACAAATTTTACATACAAGTTTTATACAGATATGAGTTGTATCTAATCAAAAAGGTTTTAGTATACATGTATTAAAGTATATACATATTTGTGTTTTTAATTTTTATAAATTTATAAGCTTGCTGCCCTTGGTTCAAAATGCCTTTGCTGTTAGGCTACATTATTCGTACTCTAGGCATTTTATTAATTAATTACTATTGTTCATTAATTTTTTACTCAATTGTATCAAAAGTTTTTTTAAAAATTAAAAGTCTATACACTTATTTATTAACTAATTAATTAACTTGTATTTAAGGAGTGATTTTTGTGTAAACTGGTTGTCTGAGGAAGTCTGGGTATTGTCCCAGACAAAAAGCGCTTTACAATAAACTTTGAGTGGTTCGAGTTTATACAGCAGTCTTTTTTCTTTTGGTTTGTTCTGGAGTGACACGACTGCTTGTGTTATGTGGCGGATCCTGGCACCCGGCAGGCAGCTAACAGTAACCTTGTCCGTATTCAGCCTAGTGAGTGGGACGTCAGTGTGCCTGACTATAGAGTCACCTATTACTAGTGTGTTGGGTATGTTATTTTGCCTTAAGGGCTGTGATTGTATGGCACACTGGTTTTGTGAAGTATGTGTTTCATGGTTTGTGTTGGGGGGGGTGAAGGTTGCTTGGATGTCTGCTTTGGCGGTCTCTGTTGCTTTTGCAGATTTTTATTTAGAGCCTCCGAGTATGATTTCATGTATTTATGTGTGTTTTTTGCCGGTGCTGGTTTAATGGGTCTATGTGAGACTGGTGGTTTGATGCAAGTATTTCCCTTCTCCTCTTGACTGTATGATCCAGTCTTGGGTTGAGAGAACTTAGCCTCCAGTTTGGCTATATAATTGCATCTCTAGCATGTATTAGTGTTTGGTGGTAGGAGGAGGGGGTTGTCTGTGTACATGAGGCAGTTGCAACATTGCCTCAAAATGCCCAAATTCACCAGTTGGACTGGAGAGTACACCTGAAACTGTTTTACTGATTGGCTGGTAAGGTTGAATAGGGAGCCTTGTCCTTCTGTACAGTATAGGGGGGTTTAGTGCTAGGGTTTATAAGTACTTGCTATGAGTTTTGAGCATGTGCTGGGCTGAGAAATGAATAGATTGTGTGCTTAAGTTGAAAGTTTGTCTAGTTCCAGGGGAAAAATTGAAGAGGATACTTTGTGGGGCCAGAAGTAGTTATACCCTAGCTAACTGGTGCTGCCCGGTGCACAAAACCGGGCAAATGCGGTTTTTATAGCAGGGAAATGAGAGAGGTAGAAATTAGCCCAAAATGGCCAATAAACTACTAATTTCTGGGCTGAAACCACTCCTCCAGGGACAGATAGGCTGCTCAAAGCTCCCCTCTCTCACAGGTGAACAGAGAAATTTCTTCTATCCAAGTAAGGTATGGGCAAACAGAGGTTTGTAACACAGCCCCGAATTCAGCACTAACCTGAAAACTGAACTATACTAGCTTAGAAAGGTGGGAAACAAGTATTTTTTTTTTCAGAAAATAAAGCAGATAAAATAAAAAAAAAACTTTAAATGCACAGAAAAGGATACTTATTGTTATATATCTCAGATTAGAGCTGTAGTCAATGCCCCTAGTAATAACATAGGAAGAAACACAAATACAGTAAAAGCAGATGAATAAAGTGCAATTTATATATATATATATATATATATATATATATATATATATATATATATATATATATATATATAAAACAATAGAAAACAAACTGACTGATTTAAACAAGTTACCCAGTTAACCAGAAAAAAGCTCAAAACTGAGCCCTGTTCCAGCAGTCTTCAATCAGACATGTTCTAACTGCACACCCCTGCCAGTAGGGTGCAGGGGAACCTTCTCCAAAAAAAGATGGCCTGGATCAATGCTCAAGTTACAGAAACAAAGCTAGATTCAGTGGGCCTGAATCTGGTCTATGCTACAACAACAAGGCGCACTAATTTCAGAAAGAAACACAATAAGCCTGTGTCCAGAAATTTCCAGCTCAGAAGGGCAGAATCCAGCCTCTCCTCCCACAAGAGTGCAGACCACAAACCTTCTTAATGTAGAATAACTGGCCTGAAGCCCAAGTGCTTAAACCAGGACTTTAAGGTTCCAGGACTCCAGATTCTGAAGAAGTCATTTATACTTTGATGAAAGCGCTTAACCTTGTCAATTGTGAAACCAATAAAAGAGTTTTGTCTTTGGCACAGTATCCAGTTTCCTGGTGTTTCATTGCTACTTTTCGGGTGGCAATATTTGTTATATATTTGGTTGGACCCCAGGACTTTATTCATTTCATTTGTCTTAAACCAGGACTATCGGGACCATCGGGACTGACCCCCCCCCCTCTGGGGTTCCAGTTCTACCCAGGAGAGAGAGAGCTCTTTTCCAGGGTTACATATCTCCTAACTGCTGCCAAATTATGCAGTGTCATGCATGCTCTTGGAGCCTCTCAGGGGATCTTCCTAGCCTCATGGAACTCTGCTGGGCCACAAAGCCTCAGACAGCCCCTCATCCAGACTTCCGTGACACCGGTTCTCCACTTTGCCTTGCACCTAGGGCTTTCAAACTCACAGTGGAGATGGCCCTGGGTCCCCCCATCTCTGCAGTGTTTGTGGCACACCTCAGTCTCTCACCACCACAGTGCCAGGTGCCAACGAATGTGCATTGCTTCAAGCCTCCTGGCATGTGGCCTCTTGGCTCCTGTGTGGTGCTATTCACAGAGTAGCATCTCCACAGTGCCTGGTGAAGGACGGTAGGCCAACCTGCCTGCCCGGTGCGAGATGACATGACTGCTCTGTCTCCTCTCCCATGGGGGCTGTGATAATGGGATTGCAAACCTGGCTTCCCAGGGTGACCCTCAAGTATCCCAGTTTAGGTCCTGTAACAAAATGGTCACCTTGTCTACAACACCAAGGTTTGCATATTCTAAAGTTAGGTTTAATGTACTCATGTACTTGGTTAGAAGGAGAAACAAAAATTTAAAAGAGTTATTAGAAGCAAATTATGAAATGAAAAAAGACGGAAGAAACAACAAGAATTGGTACATTTAGATGTAACACTTGTAGACAGTGTCCAAATATAATTGACAAGAAAGGCTTCTACTTGAATTCAAGAAAAATCTATTTAAGATCTCCAGGGTACTTCAACTGCAAGGCCAAGGGGGTAGTCTATTTAGGGTTATGTCAACATTGCCAAAGTTTTTACGTAGGAAAAACGGAGAGGACATTGGCCAAAAGGGTGTACGAACACCTTTATGAAATTAGTAAGGGGAAGGAGACCAATGCATTTTTCAAACATTCATTAACATGTGAAAACATGGAACTAAGATTTATGGTGCTTGAACAAGTACATGTTGGCCCCAGAGGGGGAGACTGGGAAACATCCTTGGAATACAAGGAACTGCTTTGGCAGGTGAAACTAGAAGCAGCGAAATCCCCTGGACTTAATGGAGCTATTAGTATCACCAGCTTATTAAAAATGAGAAGGGCAAAATTATAAAGTGGGGTAGGAAAATGAGTAACCTCCAACAAACAAATTAGTTGGTTAGGCAATAAGTGTAGGTAACCTGGAACTAGATGAGAAGGGTTGGTATAAGGCATAAGGCAGAAGGATTACCACAGGCAGCAAAGCGATACAAGAGCTAGGCTGAGTGATGGTAGAAAACTTTTCCAAAGATTTAAGATGTTAAAGATGGTTAAGTGAGACCACAGGAATAACAGTTAGAGGTCAGGGCTTGTTGGCTAAGGCCATGTTAAAATGTTTTTAAAAAATGCAATGTTACATATGTTTTAATATGTTACGAAGTATGATAAAGGGTGTTTGGTTTTTAGAAATAGATGGTTTTAGCTATAAGTGGTGTAGTAAGATTTATATTGATATATTAGTTAGAATTTTAAACAGATGTTAATATTATAAACAGATATATGTTATTTAACAATGTGGACAAAATGTGAACAATGTTGGATAAACAGGAACAAAGTGAATAGGGAACTGTATAGGGTATGATGTGAGAAATTCAGCATTGCATCTATGTTTGTATCTGCATTCATATCTCTATATACCTGACATAAAATGTTCCATCTCTTTAAATTGCAAATGTGATAACAACAATTTATTTAATTAATTGATTGTCAATTAAAGTAGGTGGGTTGGACAAGAGCACTATAAATTGACTCACCACCTAATGTAAAAATGTCTTGAGAAAGCCTGGGAGGGCCCGGGTGAAAGCGCTTGACTGACTTTACTTTTGGAAGTATTTGTATTTTTTAGCTGTATTGGTGAAGCTGTTTCAATTAAAGAACTTTTTACTCAACGCGTTGGTTCGTGATCCTTGCATCCTGGTCGTTTTGGATTACCAGTGGGTGTTTTTACAGAAGTGTTTTTTTGTGACTTAATAATTAATGTACTCATGTACTGTTACATTTAATATTTAAGTACTAAAGCTGCTATGAATGTAACTGCTTGCTCTACTTGCCAAGATATTCACTTGTTTCAATAACAAACTTTCATTAATTTTCACTGAACTGCTTGCCAGTTCCCGTACTTAATAATCATGACATGTTTTATACAAATGCCACAGGGCATGTTCTTCAAGTACTTCCTGTTTAATTGCCTGCACCAGTAGACATACTGTCTTCCAGTGCTGGCACTTAATATGAAAAAAAAAAAAAACCTAATAGCTTTACACTTGCACAAAACAGCTCTTTTCAAAGGCTAGAGAGGTATTATTTTCTTGTGCTTTCCTTTTGCTAGCCTGATCACTTACAGAAAAAAAAATTCCTTGTCTGCAGTGTAAATTAAGAACATTTGTTTGTGCTCACACCTGTATAAATAAGAAAGGAGTTATGTTTTTTTAAAACAAATATAATCAGTGACAGTTACAATTTGAACTCAAAGCCCTCCGAAATTCTGGATTGGCTGTCTGTATAAGAGGGTGTATATCAGTTCTCCTGAGGCAGTTCATAAAACAAAATTCAAGGAAATCTAACAATATAATTGGATACACAGTTCATTTAAGACTTTCTTTCTGCTCCTAGGAATTTCATTCTTCTTCATTCCTGATTTAAATTGTAGCACTCTGATTTTAACAGTATGTAGAGTTGTCTGACAAAAAATGAATATTTCTTAACTTCTGGTACAATGAGAACTGTGCAAAATATTCTAGACACTAATGACCTCCTTCCATTTAAGAAGAGAACAGACAGCCCCCAAATGGGAAACCAAGTGTAATGCCAGACTGTGACAACAAAGCTGTATGAAACAGTATATTTGGTAGCTTTGTATAAGAATCCATGTCCCAGTTTCGTAATGGCATTTTATAATAAAAATATGGTGGTTTTGTAAGGTATACAACACATTCAGGAAGGCTGTTCTAGCCCCACAGATTTCTCTCTCAGTCATGATTTACAACCTAGCACACTGCCTTTGTCAGCACCTGAAGTTTAGACCACATCTTATATGCGGTAACAGAAATGTAGATACTTCACTATTGAATTTTTTTTCTTCTGGTGCAATAAAAACTTGGAAAACATATATTTTGGGCAGTAGTTTTATCCTGCCCTTTGAGTGGAGTACCAAATAGTGGCCAACTGGAAAATGGTATAATGCCAGACTGTGACAGCAAAAGCCCTCTGAATTTCCACATTAGCTAGATGTGTATAAAATAAAAGGCTATGTGTGAGTTCACTGCAATAGATGTCCTTTCTTATCACTCTTGCAGTATTATTTACTCATGGGATATCCTGCTGAGTATAGCCTAACATCCAGCCAATATACCAAAGACTTTATACCTTCCCATTGTATATCTTTTTTGCAAGGCATATGTACATATGTGACATATGGACACCTAATCCTTAGAACTTCAATGCTACCAATTTTGAACACAACTTCTGAATTTGGTCTGTGCACTGTCCATAGAGCTGGTTCTTCTACCAAGCCTGTTACAAATAAGTACCCTTTTGAGGTTCCCTCCTTTCCTTTTTTCTCCTTATAGTTTGTGTTCATGTCATCCAGGAGGGGGAAATGTGAATGTCAGAGGCAGATTTCCAATAAGGACAGATCTGAGAAGTTCCTTTTTTGTTTGGATGCTTTTTGCACAGCCATACTCTGTGTGATAGCTGTCAGACATTTGCCCCAAAGTACTCTTCAGCCTTTGGTTTTCCCATTCTATTTATCTGGAAATCCAGCATTTAAAGTTACTGACCCAGGTTACCATGGCTAAATATCTCAGCCCCAAGCTCAGCTGTCTCTTAAGAAAACAGCTGGAAGAGCTCATTCGGAATCTGCTGCTGTCCAGCCTCCACCGGACAGCTTCCTCAGGTTGGATGAAAAACCCAAGGATTGTCCGGTGTTGATGCCGCTTTCCTCTACTGTGGCCCAGTTAGAGGCCGACACGGAATTACCTACTCACACATCTACTGAGGCAGTGCATACATCTGATACCGATGTTGAGGAGGAACCACGACTGATTATATCTGAAGGAGCCAGTGGAATTCCTCAAATTTTAGTCAGGAAAGAGAGGCCTGTTACTCTCACTGAATCAAGGCAGGGCTCTGATCCTTCTAGATTCATCAAGGCAGACGTTCCCTTAAAAAAGAAATAAAAAATATAACGTGACTACTGTAGCTAAGGATCCTCACAAAGAGTGGCTCTGAAACCTCCACAGGGATTCTCTGTCCCTGCTGCTCCATGGTAATCCACCCCATCTAATGGGCCTTAGAGGTTTTGCTTCTTTTCTTGAGTTGGACTCTGGTGAAAAATCCTTAGCATATTCCTTACACATACACTCTCCTTTGGCCTTGGGATCTGTTGAAGAGGATTTTTTGTCCTCTGATCCTCCTTTTGAGGAAATCCTTTGGAGATGCAGTGGTCCTTATGATGGAACACTTTAAATGGAATTGTTCCCAAGTTTCAAAGGTTCAAAAGAGGTATTATGGACTTTTACAAATGGACTCACCCAGACTTTCTGCAGTCTTAGCTGCCCTGTTAGACACATTTGCAACAGCTTCTCAGGCTCCTGACTCTCAACCTCTGGTCCCTAAGAAGGCTGACAGATTTTATAAGGTACCTGGGGATTATAAATATTTATATAAAAGTTTGTCATCTGATCCTTCTATTGCCTACATGTCCACAGATAAGCCATCCAAACTGTTTTTATGTTCCAAGCATCTGCCTTCTGACAAAGACTGCTGTGCTGTGGAGAGGTATCAAGACAAGTGTAAACTTCTGCTTCTTTGGCTTTGAGTCATTAGTTATTAGACCCACATGATTAGGTATGTCCTTGCTCTTCTGTCCCAGCTAGGAAGGTGGGATATGACATGTCCGATTTGGACAGTAAGACTTCTGCTCTCTCTCTCTCTCTCTCTCCTGAGTTCTACCTCTCTCACTATTACATGAAATGCAACTATGATGCAGCATTCCTGGTTGCACCTGTAGCCCTGCCTAAGGATATTAAAGCCTAACTTTAACATTCTCCCTTAGATTTTGCTGCTGCAGAATTGTGTAAAATGTAGGGCCTTAAATAATTTTTTCTTTCTCCTCTACCCAAGTTCTGGAGAAACTTCCCTTCAAAATCTTCCATTGTCTATAGACAACATAGACAACCTGCTAAGGGCAAAGGGGTTTCTAAGCAGGATTTCCCTGATAAGCCCACTCAGAATTCTATATATGCCTCTGTCTGACATGCAGCCTCCCCTCTCCCTCATCCAGATTCCCCTGTCCCTCGGGGTATCCCTTTCATTCCCTGTTTGGCACCTGATGACTACAGGCACGTGGGTTCCTTCTGTAATCTAGTACGATTATTTTATGTCTTGGAAATCCCTTCCACAATTTTCTGGTCTCCCTCCACCACCTCCTTACCAACTGCCCACTTCCCTGAGGTATTGGGTGGTATAGATTGCACACATTTAACAGTAAATGCCCCCCCCCCCCCAGTCCCAAATGAAAAAGCTTTGTGAACAAAAATGGCTTCCAATCTATGAAATGCTTGCTGATGTTTAATGGATATCGGATCATAACTGACATATTTACACAACATTCAGTTAGTTAAAATGATACGCATATGTTACTCAAATGTTAGTTGTTATTACTGCCTCCTGCATACCGAAATTCCACAAGACCATCTAGCTGGTGAGTGCAGACTTTGTGCCTAACATTAAGAATGATAGCTACATGTGATGTCTTCAAATATAGTAACTCCCACACACAGATTTTGATGGTGTTTTGTAGATAAAACTAGATACCCGTAGATACCTGTTAAAGATGTGGCTTATGACTCTCATATGTAACCCACAATACATGACCATACTCCAGTATTACACTGCATGTGCACAAACCCATAACATTACAGTGTGTATATTTGGCCCGCGCAAAGTCCACTTCCACTTTCTTGATGTAACAGGGTAGGGATGTCCCATTATGTCCCTGACAAATCCAACAGGGTTTTTCTTAGCATGTTGCTTGCTTTATAATATGCTATTGAGGAAACAAGCAGTGCAACCCTAGAATATTGTTATGTTTGCACCGTGCACACACCCACAACCATTTGGGATGGAGAAGCAGTATAATTGTCTGATGAGATTAACAGTTTACTCCTCCCCCCACAGTGTTGGGCATAGTACAAAGCAGTGAAATCCTGTCCGGAGCTGTGGACCCTGATGATCACAAAGGAACAGTGCAGCCTCACACAGAACAAACATGATGCAAGCCATACAGTGTATCAGTCTGTTCTAGGCACTGCATGAGCTACCCACTCTATGCATCTGGCATTCTCATGTATACCATACAAGAGGTAGTGATGAGTTGGGTCACAGTCTTATTCTTTTGTTTTGATGGCTAGAGAGAAAATGGCACATGGCCGTAAACACACACACACACACACACACACACACACACACACACACACACACACACACACACACACACACACACACACACACACACACACACACACACACACACACCCACACAGAGTGTTTGGGGAGCATGTCCTAGCAGACAGAGATGGAAATCTCAAGATCATGGGTAGTCTGTGCCATAGACTGTTTCCTCATGTGATGTCATTTGAGTGCCATTGCACGAATGTGACCTCTGACCCCACTGTTGATGTGTTGCACTTGGACTTGGAGTACCCCCTGTTGGGGTTGGTGTTTAGTGTGTGTATGAGACTTGTCTGAAGCCCACTGGCAGGGTGTCCTGTGGGTGGAGAGTGTGTATCGTCATCTCCAATGACCAGAGTTGGCAGAATGTCATTAACCTGTCTACATAGGTGATGTTACTTGCCATGCCCTCTCATATAACCTTCCCTGGTGTGTAACTTGCGCATGATCAGCAGTATCAGACTGGACATTGATGAGAAGCACTGTGTGCCTCTGTAAACCTCATAAGACCTAATGTAATTAGCTGTTAGCTGAGTTGAGTGTCATTCTCACAAAAGCTCCCCTGTAGCTGACCTCTGCAATACTGGAACATATAGCTTGGTGCTGTCCATTTGTCCAGTTATGAATGTCAGTAGCAAGACAGAAATTGTCCAGTCTCTGCCATCCACTGAACTTGCATATACCTGTGAACATGTAAGCAAATTATAGACTCTATGCTACTGAGAAAAGTAGGTTAACAGCTATATACAAATGGGTAACCCAGTTGTACAGTACTACACTCCAAAAGGGATTGCTATGGAGATGTGCTGTAGTATATATGTAGAGCCACATACAGGAATGCATACAACAGGTATACTTGGTACTGGTATGTATGTCTATCCCCTTTCAGCTCATCTGTGTTGGGATCCACAAATATGTATTGGTGAAGGCAGTCATTCCTGTTGACCGCCCTAGGGGACACCTAGAGAAACATTAGTGATGTAGTTCTCTGCTACTATAGTAGGGAGCTTACCCATGTGTAGCCTTAGGAATGGCTTGCTGAAACAATGTAGGCTACCATATAGAATCCACATGCCACAAACTCGCCATAATTTGACAGACATGCAGACAGACAGGTTGATTTGATATAAGCTACCTTGTTACTGCATACTGATAATTTAACCTGCCTTATTGCTGGTATAGTCTACATACTATTATACATACGCAGGCAATGCTGCTAGCTTTATGTCATGTGAATCATTGTTCAAGGTTGCAGATGCTTAGGAAGTTATGCAAAAAAGCAAATGACACATTTGCATAGGACTCTATGCCCTCAGAGCTACCTTTACCTTTGCAATGTACTGCTATTCCTCTTAATAGTGCTGCCCAAATATCCAATGTAAGTAAAAAAAAATCATAAAATGGACAATTTGGCATACAAAATTGTGGCATGTCTCTAAAACTGCAGATTTACACCAGTTTGTGTGACACATAGGCAGATTAGGTCAGGAAGCACAAATGTCTGAGAGTTGCAATATTTGCTAGCACTCATCTGCTGCATAAGACACCATCTATTGCCTGTAGTCACTTTAGAGAGCTTTTGGCTTTGAGCTTGTGCAGTACACATGGATGAGTACACTTATCACACGACTTCATAGCTAAATGTTGTACTACCCACAATTCAAAAATTGTTTTAAGCATGATTCACAAACTACCATTTTGTTCATCACAAAAGTAACATTGTTTTGTAAGATATTCAGAATAGTGGCAGCTTTTTCTGATGCTTTCTGCATAATGTGTAAAGGAAATCTAATTTATGCTTTATTTCCTTCATGGCTAATTCAAGTAGTTCCCTGTGATAGTGCCTTCAAGAAAGTCATTGTCTGGTATGACCCGGATGTGGAATTGTCCTCAGTCATGGACATTACCAGAACAAGGGATCAGTGTAGTCATTGCCATAATGACCTTCAGCAGAGAAATCCTGAAGATCTCTCTGCTTGGGAAGTGGAGGTCAGTTAACTTCTCCTCAGATAGAAAAGTGGGTTTTCTATTTTATTTATTTTTCCATTTTCTTGTTTTGTGTTTGACACACTTTGTACTGGCAGGTAGATTTCAGGGTTAGCTTAGATGTATATATGCCACTGTGTGGAGCTTTACTGTAAAGTGGAGGTGATTGTGGCAAACTCTATTTGATGTGTGTTTCTATTAGGATATCTTAAGGGTTGAGTGTTGCATTGTACCACCACATGGTGCTGGTAAACTATCTGGCACGTCCACTTGTATTAACTGGGCATTGTTCCGTGTCACTGTGATAACACATGGGGGCATTCACCAGCCTGCCATTTGTTTTGCAGCTAATGTGAAATGTATGGAACTGTGATTTGTATAGTTATTCTGACATTTTACCTTAACACCTATCACAATTGTTTATGTACTCTAAGTTTGAGCACAAGCAGAGAGTGAGAAAGTAACTATATAACCTACTGCAAAAGGATGGAGAATCTGGTGGCCTACCACAGTTAGTAGTACTTAATAAATGCTTATCAAGTCACTTATGACAAACTTCCTATCGTGTCTCCTCACTGCATAGCCAAATAATAAGTTTGTTCAACAGGTATTTTAGCCATGATTAATCCCTGCTGAAGTTGTTGCTGAGGAGCATGAAGGTAATTGCTCTGGGAGCACTTTATTAACTGGAAATCCTACACAGCACCAAACGTACAGGCACAGCGATTCCTGGATTTTGCAAACACAAACTACCTGTTCCAGATAGTCAATACACCAACCAAGGGTGCAAACATACTGGATCTAGTCCTCACTAATATGGGAGAGTGCTGCACACCCCCAACTCTAATGTCTTCCCTGGTAAGGTCAGACCACAAAATGATCTTCTTTGAAGTAAAAATAAAACCTGGACCCCCAGCTAAACCTGGAATATTCAGAAACTACTTTAAGGCTAACCTCCTGTTATGAAGTCATAACTTGGCAAAATTTCAAGCCCCCACAAATCCTGAGAACACTACTGCCTTTGCAGAACTGTTCACGGAAACCCTGTGCAAGCATGTTAATAGCTGCGTAGAGGCAGCTGCACCCACCAGGAGGAAGTACAGAGCTAACTCAAAAAA
The DNA here is from genome assembly GCF_019279795.1 of Protopterus annectens. Lineage (NCBI taxonomy): Eukaryota > Metazoa > Chordata > Ceratodontiformes > Protopteridae > Protopterus > Protopterus annectens. The sequence continues at coordinate 611,750,052 of NC_056747.1, forward strand.
CAAGCCACCCTGGTTGAATCACAAAATCAGTAGGTTGTATAACAGAAGAAAGGAAATCATGGCAAAATTAGGAGGTGCAGCACCTAGCAGGATAAAAACACTCTCATCAAACTAAACACACAACTCGGAGGGCAAATAGTCTACCAAAGCCAAATTTAAGGTAAGTTTGTCCTCCCAGGCCAAGAACAACCACAAAGCGCTCTTTAACTATGTCCGCAATCGCAAAGGCAAAATTGTGTGCAGTGCTCATTGTAAATGGAGCCACCTATACTGAACCAGAAGATACAGCAAACCTCCTGGCTGATAGATTCAGCTCCAAGTTTACCCCTCTCTCATTCAGCTCCAAGTTTACCCCTCTCTCCCCCTCAACCTTCCCTCGAAAAATACCATCAAATATAATTCCCCTACTGTCACTAAGGAACAGGTCTTTAATGCTTCCTCCAAGACCAAGAACACTGCATTAATGGGCCCAGACAATATCCCAGGATGCCTTCTAAACAGCATGAAACATGACCTATTAGGGCCTCGGGAATTACTTTTTAACTGTAGCCTCCAAACAGGCTTCATGCCTCATGAATGGAGAACAGTAGCAGTTATCCCCCTGCACAAAGGTGGGCCATCTACAGACCCTGGAAACTACAGACCCATAAGTCTCACTAGTCTTGTATGCAGAGCCATGGAAAGAATTGTCATGGAAATGATCAATAGAGAGATAGTAAACCTCCAGACACTGGGTACAACCCAGTTTGGTTTCATCAAGGGCAGATCATGCCTACTCAACCTGGTGGGCTTCTTGAGAAGGTAACCAAAGAAATGGATGAAGGAAAAATGGTTCACATTGCCTACCTTGACCTGGCCAAGGCATTTGACACAATACCCCACTCTGGCATTGTTGACAAACTCAGAAGGTTAGGTACAAATGCGTATGTCACCCGGTGGATAGCCAACTGGCTCACAGGACCCAGGAAGTTAGAATTGTGAAGTTCACCTCTACAAAGAGCCCAGTCACAAGTGGAGTCCCACAGGGATCAGCCCTTGGACTGCTCCTTTGTGGCATTTACTTTTCTGAAGTCAAGGTCAATGTCAGTGGCCTCTGGCTGACTAAGTTTGCAGATGATGGCAAATTAGAAGCTGTCATTGAATCCCAAACTGACACAAATGTTTTCTAGTAGAGGCTGACACAGACAAACATCATTAAGTACAGTGCCCCCTTTGATTTGTCCCTAACCAGGCATATCCAACAACTGGAACATCCACAGAGGTTCCTCACTAAAAGAATACAGGCCGTAAGTAAAATGTCCTAGGCAGACCACCTCAAGGACTATCCCTGTAGTCTGTCTCCTACAGGCTTTTGAGGGGAGATTTATGCCTGGTATACAGAGTATTGTCAAACCCCACTCTGATGGATCTCCTACATATTCGCAAAACAAAAAGCACCAGAATTACCCATTCTAAAGACTTAAACCTTGCCTATGATATAAATAGGACCTGCTGGAGATACAGGTATGTATCCCAGAGACTACCCTGTCTATGGAACAGACTCCCCTTCCATGTGAAGCAGAGTTCCTCCATAACCCAATTCAAATGCAACTTGTACAATTGGATGGGGAACAGGAAATTCATCCCTGGTTTGGCACCTATGTTTGTAATGGGCACAGGCAGCCTGTAAATGGTTCATCTCCATGGCCCCTGCTTGTTAATCTTTCATCTCCCAAGCCCCTGCTTACACTTATCAAGGGTATCTGAACTTGTCAGCGATTTGGGATGCATGGCTAGGCTTATAATGGCCCTTGTGATCGCTAGCCTAGTAGACACCCATAAACCTATAAGGAGGTCCTTACTCCACTTTGGTATGTAGCTCGATACTATTGTTTATGGTGGCTGAGCTATAGCTGGAGCTTGTGGTGGAGGCTATCGTCAAGAGAGCAATGGGCAGGTATAGAGCAGATATATGGATCAGATGGATACCCTTCTGGAGTGAGTTGTGGGTTCACTCAGCCAGCTGTCCCTCAACCACTGGACAACCAGAGGAAGGTGTAGTCCGTATATTTGGCCAGCCTGATTTATCATTAATGTCCCTCTAGACCAGGTCAGGCGGCAGTATAACACTGCTTGACTTGATCCTACCCTAGCCAGATGCATCTACCTTCATCTTGTGTCACACCCCATGCTCCTTGCATTGTCCAAATATCCACTTCACCATTTGTGTTCAGTCTCTCTCTGTCCATCCCGTGTATCTGCCTTTTACTCAGTGCACATCCACTCCTGTTTGTTTTTGTATTATTGTGTGTGTATTAACTGTCCTTTCACATTGCCTTCCTCCTTCCTATCCTTAACGTATGTACCATTTTCTCATCTTTCTGTATAAAGTAAAAAGTGAGCTGTGTCAGAGTTACCTGCCTTCTTCCAATCCTGCATGCACCTATATATTGTCCATCTCTGTCTCCCTGTGCTTGCCAACTTCTGCTTTTCCTGCTTTCCACTCCCCATTATGTATCTGACAGGTGTCCATATATATATGGACACCACAGCACTGTAATTGCAAATACTGTTGTGCTATTTAGCTGTCTACAGTACTTTGTGCTGCACTGTTGAAGCATGCACTAGCATGCACAATAGAGCTAATGTACACACTGCTTTAGTTCTGGGATGTATTTTTCTTTAAGTTCACCGTTGTGGTTCTCACATGGTTGTGCAGTGAGGCACCCTCTGCCCTATCTGTTGTGTCTTGCACATCTGTATGTATTTCACTGCATGATTTTCTTTATCTCTGTAGTTGTTGTACTGTGAAGATGTGTCACAAAGTGCATCTCGCTGCACAAACACACTGCCTGTCTTGGCTTGCATCTGCAGTGACTGTGCATATGTTGCCATCATGGCACTCAACTGGCAAGCCTTGTACAGAAGTGTAACACATCTCTCTGAATCCTTGACAGAAAGTGTGGTTAGGTTGTGCTTTCATATCAGATGTAATAGAACAGCTGTACACTGAATTTCATAATGACAGTTCCAAAAAAAATGTAACTTTCCAGGTTTGCCATCTGGTATGAAGTTCAAAGCTTTGTACATTGGCAAGCGGGTGTTTCTACCACATTAGCCTTCAGGTTCTTTAATTACCTGCTTTGTATTTTCAAATTTTCCATTTTTCGCTTGTGGGCCATGGTCTGTAGAAGCTCGCAGAGCTTCTAAATTTTGCATTAAGTCATGCAGTCTGTGGAAGACACCCTTTTGCAACCATTTAGGATGGAATTTCCCACAGCTTGTGGTAGTTTGTTTGACATATTCATTGCTCTTTGAAAAATTATATACTACCTTCTATTGGTCTCTTGCTGTTACTTGCATTTACATGCATGCATACCACCTAGTCTTATTACTGTATTGTACTAAGTACAATAAATACACTGAGGCAAACTGCTTCCGTTAATATGCATTTACTAATACATTTTCCTTTTGGATCTACAAGCATGCAACACAGATGCTGTCAGCTCTCTATGGCAAATTCCCAAAGCTCGTTTATACACACTCATATTTATACCAAAAAGTCTGATATTTTTTCTCAGTTATATATATTACAATCTTTCTTTGTATAACACTTTTCTTTGTTCTTCGTATTTATGATTTGTCCTTGATTCTTTCAAGTTCGTTGGTCCAAGGAAACACAATTATGTGAAACGTGGTGCTCAAGCACTATCGGAAACTTGATGTCCCATCTTTATCTTGCTTGATGTTATATCTCTTTACTTCATTGATGTCCTTCCAGCTGCCATCTGCAGTTATTTTTACAGACTTTGTTTTTCAGTAACATGCTCCTTTACATGAATGACAATATCTAATTAAGCTATATATGCTTGCCAGCGCACTTACTGTTTTTCTGCATTTTGTACTATTCCTAAATTAACCCATTATATTTCATATCATTCTTGCAGCTTTTTATTCAAGCTAATAATCATGCTAGCAACAGCTTTGAAAAGACAGTGAATATAATACTATTATTCTTTCAGTTCCCCCTTATTGTATTTTTGAGGAATGGACTAAACTTCAGTTAAAGAAAAGACTACATTTGGTTTGTTAGCATCATCATTTACGCTATTTACCACTTTGTTCATGTTAACAATCATGATTTGCTGAGTTAATGCAACTCTTTACAACCTGCAGCATATAAACCTATTCCAAGCTGTCATTATTATTATGACCCCTAAAACTATCAACACAGGATATATTAACCAATTTGGCAGTTTGGTCTCAGATGATGACCATCATCTGAATGTGTCCCACCAATTATGGGCAGTGTCAGCTTCTGTTTTTGTCTTTTACTATTAACACTGGGTTATTTGAAACCACACATACAAACTCTGGTGCCACTTTAACAAACCTTTTGAAATTTGAAGGCAGTATTGTCCATTTTCAGTTTACAAATTTAGATAAATTAGTACTAAATTGTAATCTGTCTATTAAAGATACTTGTAACGACTTACTAAATAGTAGGATTCCATTGTGCTTCTAAATGTACAATCTGAGATATTTTGTCCTACTAGTTTTTAAATCTGCATTTGGTATCTTTAAAACTTGGAAATGTAATATTGAAGTGCAATATTGTTTTTTTGGTATTGTTGTCCTATTATAGTACAAGTGGATGGTATTTTTACCATTTGATCTGTATGAAGTACTGGCCTGTTACCCAAAATGGTAAGTATTTCAACCCATGGTCCTTTTTCTGAATTACTGTGTTTATACAGTTAAACAGAGTATTGGTAGAAATCATACCCTTTTTTCCCCCCTGTTGAGTTTATTCCTATTTTTGTGTTATTGTCTACACACTGTGTCATTTTGCATGATGTCTTCCCGTGTCAGAACTGTTACATTTTTGTGGTTATGTACAGCATCTAATAGAGATAGGGCTGTTTATTTAAATGTTTGTGTTAGTCTTTGATTCTTTTTCTACTTTTATGTATGCCTGACCTTGTTTCGATAACTATGCTGCTATATTTGTGTTAAATGTATGCTTTCTACAACTGAAATTGTCTTGTGTTTTATTTTGTGTAGCATTTTCCCAACAAAGTTTTATTCGTGAAATATTGTAATTCCCTTTGTTTTGATGTTCAAAATGATGCAAATGAAATGCAGATGTCTGTGTTGAATGCTGCGTGCCTTGTCTCGCAGCTGCATTTTTATCTTTAGTCCTTGAAGCATGTTCCAGACACTGAACATTCAGCTTGTCTCAAGCTGTACCAGAATATATGTATGCTAGCAAACAAAAATGCATGTATTTAGCTATATTATTTCTACATGTCATAGCAACAGATGTGTATATGCATCTAACTAGCAAATAGATGTGCACATGCATTTATACATTTTTAAACATATTTATCACTGTATACATTCCCTCTGTTTTATTTTAAATGCAAAACTGCCTACATTAGTATGTACTTTTTATACAGGTTATATTGCTATTAACTAGAAACACATTGGGGAAACAAAACCTTTTGTTTTCTTTTGATACAGCAAGTTAACACAGTTTTATATTGTCAACGCAATGATAACAACCATTACTATTAGAACTGGATTAATCTGAATATGACTCTATACAGTGATGTTCTATACAGTAATTTATTGACAGTGCTTGAGGATTTTATTGCAAAGGCATTGCAGTCTTGTTTTTTTTGAAAAAAAAAACACGTCACAAATGTCAAGCTTTGACTTTTTACTCTATTTACATAGGTAAACCATTTACTATATACAATACAGAATACACTTGCTTGTACAGATTGTTTTTGCATTTGTATATGCATGACTGTAATGTATACTCAGTCCAGTTTTCAAACTTAGCATTAAACAGAAGCCTGCTAATTTCATTACTTGAAACATTAAAATGTATTTTTGGTGTTAACACTTTGTACCTTTGTTTTAGTACCTTTTGCAATACTGTTTACAAAATTAGTGTAAAATTGAAAGCACGCTCTTCCCCCTGTAGTATACATCATTTTATTGCAGTATTGTTTATTTACTTTATGCTGTAAGAATTGAATGTATGCTTGCCCTTTGGCTGTTACTTAGACTGTGACTCTTTAGTCTTAAACATTTGCTTATTTTTTTTGTTCAGTTTCAAAAACTGAAAATATTTTTATAAAGCTTTTGCTGTTGCCTATACTCCCAAAGTTGTAGTAGGAATTGCTTTTACCCATTTTGAAAAGATGTTTACTGTTACTAGTAGCTATTCGTACCCTCTCGTTTTGTAAAGGGACCTGCATAATTTAACTGCATACTATAGCCCATGTGCTGACTATACACGGTGTAGTATTTACTTGCAAACAGATTAATGGCATGTATGCACAATTGTGACATCTATTACAATTACTAAACAGGATAATTTGTAGACTTTTGTGCTTTTTGCTTAATACTGTAAGTGAATACTTGACAATTATGTTTTAGAAAAACGTAAACCATTTGACCTGGCAACCAGTCTTGTTTCCTTGATGTAATAAATTTCAGTACCAGTAACAATTTATGTTATGCAACATTCCTTGTAACTACCCATTTCAGCCTGGAAAGATTTGAGCTCACATACTTTTTTTCTTTCTGCGCATTCCAGATGCATATCCCATAGTATATCTCTTAACTCCTTCCGCACTTTCTCTTACCTTTAGTCATTCGTTAATATACTTGCAACTTGATACTAGAATGCAGTTGCAACTTGCCTATTTATGTATAATATTGCTTTTGAATACTGTTTTTGCTGGTGTCTGTGCTATTTTTTATGATGTTATACAATGACAAGATATTGTAAGAAACAAAAGAGATATTGGCTTAACTAACAAATGCTTAAAACAAATATATTTACATGATTTCCGTTTGCTGTTGTCTGCGCGTTGCTGCACGTTAGGTGAAAAGAAAATACATGCATGTCAGTCTTGTGATGTCATGTCTTTACTGCATTTTAACTACTTTTATTTGATTTCTATACCCTAGAACTGTTTTGTTATTTGAAATGGTTTTAAAATCACTATTTAAGTGCCTTGCTTTAACTGAATGAAAGTTTGTGCTGTGTACACTTAACCATTTTCTAAATGTCGATTAGTACGTCGTAAATTATTTTCTATCAGCGTAGTTAACTGCTTTTGATTTAACTCTTTACTAACCAGATTATATTTGTACGTATTCTGTTCTGCTGACTTTAAAGCTCTTGTGCACTTCTGAAAAAGTGTTTGCATATGTTGCCTGAACGTTTTGAACTCACTCTGTGTCTTAGAAGTTTATTAAATATTTTTGTCAGTTCACCATGAACCTCGTCTCTGTTTTTATCTGTCTTGTAATGTGCAGTGTTTTTCTAGCAAGATGTACAGAAGATTTTGTAAATAACTGACTTGACTGAAATTGTAAGTCTGAAATTGGAGTTTTACATGTGGTGACAGGACATAATGCACCTGGTTGTTTACCATTACTTTTATGACATTGCACACAGAAAGCAGTGTCATATGACTTGCACACTAAACGTTTACAGTCATACCAGTGATGTTGCTGTTTAACATACCAGTCAAACGTAATGCATTTACATATAAAGCATTGACATCAACTTTACCTAGTAAAGTACTACCTGTGCTACAGTTATGTTTATACCAATCTTTAAATCCTGACCATACATGTGCTGGACTATTATTACCATCTACCTGAAAGGTAGTGTTATACTTTACACTTCTTTTGTTTATGGCACCCATGCTGTAGAATGAGAAACAAAAAGAGAATTACCAGTTTCTGTGTGGAAGGTGGCCAACTTTTCCGTCAAGAAAACGTAAAAATTCCCTCTTTGATTCTCCCAAACATAGCTGGCAGATTCAGCTGTGTGAATGTACAGGACCTGTGGAACTTGCAGAGATGCACTGTTCTTCTACTGGATACTATGCAGAAGGAGGATGCAAACGTTTGCACTGCAACTGGACATACTAACTGAATAAAATTAAAAAGAAGCTGTAGTTGTCACAAGAAGAAACCATTCAGTCTGTCAACTGTGGCTCGCCATTGAAGAATTATATACTACGTCTTCTGTTGGTTTCTTGCTGTTACTTGCATTTACATGCATGTATACCACAGTATATTTAACTATTTATTGTGACCAACTAGTCTTATTACTGTATTGTACTAAGTACAGTAAATACACTGAGACAAACTGCTTCAGTTTATACTCATTTACTATTACATTTTCCTTTTGGTTCTACAAGCATGCAACACAGATACTGTCAGCTCTCTATAGCAAATCCCCAAAGCTTGTTTATACACACACCTATTTATACCATAAAGTCTGATATTTTTTCTCAGTCTGATGTAACACAATCTTTCTTTATATAACACGTTTCTTTGTTCTTCTAATTTATGATTTTTCCTTGATTCTTTCAAGTTTGGTGGTCCAAGGAAACTCAGTTATCTGAAATGTGGTGTTCCAGCACTATCTGAAACTTGATGTTCCAACTTTATCTTGCTTGATGTTACATTTCTTTACTTCGTTGATGTCCTTCCAGCTGCCATCTGAGCAGTTATTTTTACAGTCTGTGTTTTTTGCTAACATACTCCTTTACATGGATGCCAGTATGTAATTAAGCTATATATGCTTGCCAGTACACTTACTATTTTTCTGCATTTTATACTATTCCTAAATTAACCCTTTATATTTCATATCATTCTTGTAGCGTTTTATTCAAGCTAATAATCATGCTAGCAACAGTTTTGAAAAGACAGTGAATATAATACTATTATTCTTTCACTCATTACTTTAATTGTGAATTTGGTATGGTTTTCAGTCATTTTTATATAATAAATTATTATACATGTTGACCTAAATAGCAAAGGGATGGATTTATTTCTTTGTTATTTGATTACCTGTTATACTCTTCATGTGCCTTTGTTCTAGGCCTTGGCTTAAAAGGATGATCTGAGCAAACTGTCTACCTAGTTATGTTGGATAATGTAACTCAAATAGATCTCTCTTAAAGGTTGAGATAAAGCAGGACATTTTAGGTGCTTATGTCAATGGTGGCATCCTAGTATCTCTAGGACCTGATCAAAAAGCTTCAAAAGAAAAAACTAATTTTGACCATGTGGAAGAGCTCTGCAATACCACCTCCAAGCTTTCCTCCCTTTCTTCTTGCTCTACTTATTGCATGCAAAGAACTGGCAGTCCCTTGTACATTAAGGAAAGATTTTTAAATACAAGACAGAATTGCCCTCCCTGCCTTGCAGATCGTCTTAACAGGAAGCAGCAACCTAATTATTCTGCATGACTCCCTTTGAGAGGCCATGTCGCTGGCTTTCCCTCAACATGGAGATCCAGTATTTGGAACTGGTGATTTTCTAGATATAGTTTCAACCATGTTTTAGATGTTGGTTCCCCAGAAAGGGATGTGCTTATCCCGCAAGGTGGCCATAACCTTTCTTACTTTACCAATAAAGCCGTGCACTCCATCGATTTACTCTGTAAAGTGGATGAAGTTATCCATTTAAAGGAAGATGTAGCCTGTGGGGCCCCTGATATTTTATAGATTATACTGACTTATGATGTACCCTGGAGAGGTGGAGATATGCTCTAGAGAGAAGAGGAATGAAGGTCAGCAGGACTAAGAATATATGTGTGTGTGTGAATGAGAGGGAGGATAGAGGAATGGTGAGGATGCAGGGAGTAGAGGTGGCGAAGGTGGATGAGTTTAAATACTTGGGATCAACAGTTCAGAGTAATGGTGAGTGTGGAAGAGAGGTGAAGAAGAGAGTACAGGCAGGATGGAGTGGGTGGAGAAGTGTGTCAGGAGTGATTTGTGACAGACAAGTACCAGTAAGAGTGAAAGGTAAGGTCTGCAAGAGGGTAGTGAGACCAGCTATGTTATATGGGTTGGAGACGGTGGCATTGACAAAAAGGCAGGAGCCCGAGCTTGACGTGGCAGAGTTGAAGATGTTAAGATTTGCACTGGGTGTGACGAGGATGGACAGGATTAGGAATAAGTATATTAGAGGGTCAGCCCAGGTTGGAAGGTTTTGGAGACAAAGCCAGAGAGGCAAGATTACGTTGGTTTGGACATGTGCTGAGGAGAGATGCAGAGTATATTAGGAAAAAGATTCTAAGGATGAAGCTGCCAAGTAACAGGAAAAGAGGAAGGCCTAAGATAAGGTTTATGGATGTGGTGAGAGAGGACATGCAGGTGGTTGGTGTGACAGAGCAAGATGCAGAGAACAGGAAGAAATGGAAACAGTTGATCTGCTGTGGTGACCCCTGACGGGAGTAGCCAAAAGAAGAAGATACTGACTTATGATGTAGGGCTCAGTTATTCCATTGTTGATTAGGTTGGAATTCTCTGAGATATTTCTGCCCATTTTTGATGTCTTGCAAAGACAAAAGATACAAAATTGATGTTCTTCATTCCGACTGCCACTTTGGGTTATCTGCCAAGTTAACCCAGTATAAGCTAGCTTTCAAAAGTTCAGACTCCCTTCTCTCTCCCTGTGACAGCTGATTGGCTGAGCATAACCTGAGAGGGAAGCTGTCTACTTTCACAGGAAGCGAGTGTTAATTTGTTTTCTGCCATCCAAAGGAGTAGTTTATGAGGACTCTTCACAGGGTTCATTGCTGATTTTTCTGTCTTATTGCTCAGGTAAGCCCCATCTGGAGACCCTCTTTCTCTCATTTTATTATTAGATTTATTATTCTGTTTATATTTTTGTTTGACAGAAATAAAATATATTTTTTAAATAATGTGTAAAGTAATTCCTGTGGAAACTTCTGCTTGTAGCAATGTTTATTTGGCTTCTGTCTTTGACAAATAAACTGCTGCACGCACGTAATCTGCACTTGTGAGCCATTTTAAGCCTAGCCATTTTCCCTTTTAATGCTTGAATTAACCTATTCCATTTGGTGTTAGACTGGCCTTAAGTATCCTGTGGTCAGTAATTATATATTACCCCTAGTGATAATAACTGGGATCATACCATAGACAATTTGAAGGGACCAGTGCACGAGATAAAGCATTTATGAGTTGCTTCTGTCTTTTATTAGTACAGGAGCAGACCTGGGGAAATTTTCTGTTTGCAATCCATAGATCCATGTTGCTGTTGAATATGGACAGGGATGAGCTTTGTTTTATATGGATGGGGAGTCTATTCCAGAGCAGCGGTGTGCACTGTGAGAAAAACCTTTCCATTCAAACTGCTCTGTTGATGTAGTAGAAGAGGATTAGATGCCTAGATAGAATATTTCTAATGCCTTTTGACTTGCTAATGTGCAATAAATCCATCAGTGGGCTAGAGCGCTCCTTGTATGCTAGACACAGGCCACGTCTTAGCAGTGTATAGGATAACGAGTATAGTGATAGGGCTTTCAGTCATTTCATGTAGGACATATTGTTTAGGCCTAGTACCCTTTTAATAAGGTAACTCTCTGGCATTGCATTTGTTGCATGTGACCAAACATACATGCCAGAGGGGGTATTATATTCAATGACTGGCCTAAAAAGGGCTGAGTGAAGGAGAACAATGACATCTCTAGATCTAGACACACTCCCTTTGCTTAAATGATGTGCAGTACAGAGGGGCATTCTTACAACAATGGACACATGTTGGATGAAGGTTAGGTCACTGTCCACATAAATTCCCAAATTCAGATTCCTGAGCAATTGGGTCAACTCTTTGGGGCATATTTTTCAATATGGTAGTTCCCCAGGTTAGATGGCTTCCAAAAAGGTACAATAATGCATTTTTTGGCATTTAGTTTCAGTCCATGATTTTGACACCAGTTATTTGGAACAAGCCTTCCTGCAGGATGGCTAAGTCATTTGGGGATTCATTGACTGCTCCTAGCTTGCATCATGTGCAGAGTCAGTCAGCCAGAGCCCTTTGGTATTGGCTTTTACTTCAGAGACGTATATGCCAAATAAGAGAGGTTGCAGCATAGAACCCTGGGTGACTCCTCTGATGACTGATCTCTTTATGTGTGTAACTTCCCTTAGTTTTTTTCCTGTATCCTGTCTGTGAGCCAGTTGGCAATTTACAGGTGACATATGAGTTTATTCCCAATTTGTTTAGCTTTCTACTCTGCATGAATGGGGAATTGTGTCTAAAGTTTTGGCTTGGTTAAAGTATAGAGTTTGCCCGTTTTACCTTAATCCATTGCTTTGGTGTCCTTTTCAAAAAAATTCCACCAGGTTGAGTAAGTATGACCTGCCCTAGATGTCATTCACGAGACAGGTTAGTTTTCCCCTCTTAATGATGTGTTGTTACAATAGTAAACCTGCTCTGTATGAGAGGAACTGCAGGTTCAGACATTCAGTGCATGTGCTTTGCTGAGGAGCTAATGGTGCGAAGTTACCATCTGTGGGATTATGACTGAATGCCTCTAAGTCAGAATCCCACCTAATGATACTGCAGCACCGCGGATCTCCAGTTGGCCAAGGATAGCCATCTGCAAGGTCATCGAGGAGCACCACTCAGCATTGGGTCAGAGCAGGGACTGAAGGGGGTCTGCCTGTCTCCAGCGGTGCGCCACACATTTATTAGGAACTGGGTGCTAAATCATTCATAGACCACCTGATTCTGGGTCAGGGTTTCATATGTAGCAAAGAGGCAAAAAGCTGGGATCTCTTAAAAATCAGCCCTTGAGCCAAACGTTTGTTGCAGGGAGAGGGACGGGCTCCGTGCCCTCACGAGGAGGGGAGGGACCCATCTTCATGTAGTTGTCTTGTCTCAGTTTGGTGAAACTGCTCTGAGTTTGGCAACTTAGCCAAAGACCTGGAGTGAATCTGTACTAAATCCAAGGCATCCTATGTGTTCAACAAAAACTAAGTATATTCTAAACTTACATTGCACTTTTTTGAACTGTATTTTGCATAATTGTGGTTTCATTTTTTTGCTGTTTTTTTCTGCACTTTGAAATCCTAATACTTCTGTTTTTCATAGCATAGGCTAGATTCAGATCTGCAGAATCTAGGCTGTTTGGTATTAATTGAGCACTAAAACCAGCCATCCTAAATTAACTCATTCACTCTGGAGCAGCTCAGAAAATGCTGCCTGTTTACTTCCACGATAGGAACAACAGTGCAACCTGAAGTCATTTTCAAAAAATCCATTTGTAATACAATACAGAAAACAAATGTTCATAACTCTCTAACTATAAGAGCTAGACTAAAAATGTAAATGTGAACGTTGTTCAGCAGACACTGACCTTTCCAACAGTATAAATGTTGATAGTGCGTATCTAAGTCATTGCTAAATATTTGCCAAGGAATGCTGATATTGTGCATATTTTTTACCTTTTTTGAAAAAAAAAGCACAATATTTTGGTGAAGGTACAATGTAGACTCATACAATTTGTATGCCATTTTCTTGTTTGAATGTCAGCTTTAAAATGACACCATAACCATTACTGTGTGATACTCCTTTATGGAGATATTCACAGAAATATGATATTTCTCATAATTGATAAAGCATAATAGCTCATCACCTGTAACAGACAGAGGCTACATATCAGTGTACAAGTTGTGGGGCTTCATGTCACTTTCAAAGTGATGCATCATTTGTGTCATCACCATGCTCCCTTGCAAAGATATGGGCATAATAATGAGAAGTATTGGAAATGTATAATTTTCATAATCCTACAAGACTAAAACTGTGATAGCTGTACATGTGTACAGCATACAGGCAGTTGTTTTACCATGTTGTGAGGAATAATACTGCCTTCAAAATGAGGTATTATGTAGCATATTGACATGCTCCCTTGCAAAGTTATTTACCAAAATATGAAAAAAAATAATAATTTCCATAACGTAAGCCCTAAACAAACTGTGATATATGTACATGTGTAAAGTGCACGGACACAGTTCTTTTACCACATTATAAGGACTAATACTGTCTTCAAAATGAGATATTACTTGGCACGTTGACAGCTTTCCTTAGCTTAGTCATTCACTAAAATATGAAAAAAATATCATAATGTTTATAACCTTAGTCCTAAAAATCTGTGATATCTGTACATTTGTACAGCATACAGACACAGTTCTTTTATTATGTTGTAAGGACTAACCACTGTCTTCAAAATGAGGTATAACTTGGCACAATTACATGCTCCTTAGCAAAGTTATTTACCAAAATATGAAAAAGTCATAACTTCCATAAGCCGAGTCCTAAGCAAATGATATCTGTACCTGTGTAGAGCATACAGACTCAGTTGTTTTACCATGTTGTACATACTGATACAGTCTTCAAAATGGGGTATTATTTAGCACATTGACATCTTTCCTTAGCTATGTTATTCACTAAAATATCAAAAGTTATAAGTTTCATAACCTTAGTCCTAAAAAACTGTGATATCTGTGCATGTGTACAGAATGCACACACAGTTCTTTTATCATGTTGTAAGGAGTAATACTATCTTCAAACTGAGGTCTTACTTAGCATGTTGACATCTTTTCTAGCAAAAGTCTTTTTTCCAAAATATGAAAAAAAATCTTAATTTCTATAACCTAAGTCCTGCACAAATTGTGATGTCTGTACATGTGTACAGCCCACAAGCACATTTCTTTTATCATGTTGTAAGGACTAACACTGTCTTCAAAATTAGGAATTGCTTAGCAAACTTACATGTTCCCTAGCAAAGTTATTTACCAAAATATGAGAAAAATCATACCACATAGAAACACAAATTTGCCCTGTGCATTCATGGATGTGATAACGACTTCTACTTATGTGAATAAAAGTGGCAGCTGCTGAGAGTTTTACCTGACAAGTGAGAATGACCGAGTGTTACACTGTAACTGCATTCATTGTTAATGTGATAATTACCCACATTTTATTACTGTAAGATTCTGCATGCTCAGACACGGGTGATAAATGCCACACATAGCCTGTTGAGTAGGCATTCATTATATTACCTGGTGCAGGTGTTATGTAACAGTCACTCATGACTATATGTTAGAAGACCTGAGTAATTCCGTAAAAGTAGCATAACACTTGTATATTACTGAGCCCTTCCTCCCACCAAAATTTCATGTAAGAATTCTCCAAAAGTAGTAAATCATTTTTATGTCACCTAACCATCCTTCTGGGTAGAATAAGACACAGCAGTGAAAAACCCATAATATTGTCCTAAATATATGGTTGAGCAATATTAAATCTCAACAACATAATATACCTCGGTAAGCCTTTCATCCCACCCAAATATGTTTTGACTACAGGCTAAGTACTGTTTCTTGACTTAAATGTTGTAGCATGCCCTTGTGTCTAATATGTATGTTTATCATATCCTCGTATCTGAAAATATGCTTTGTTCATGTCTTGTGAACATGTCTTATGTGATCCTATTCACCTGGGCTATGCCTGCAAATGTTCCATTGAGATAACTGCACTACCCCAGTAAACATAAAGTAAATATATAAATAAAATGGCCAAATGGATTGCCCAATTATGCAAAACTATATTGCTGAGAGGTCACTTCAGCACTCTGACCATGTATGCACAAGCACTTCCCTGATGCACAATGAAGTATCTCACCAAGCAACATCTTCATTAGCATGTCCAGGTATACACATGCACCAAAATGAAACATTCACCCAAGTGACCCCTTCAGTAAAACATTGAGGTATGCACAATCACCAAAATAAAACATTTCCCTGGATGACTGTTCAGTAACATTTCCTAGATTGTGCAATCACCAAAATGCAGCAATCATCCAAGCGACGCCTTCAATAAAAAGTAGATGTATGCACAAACTGTAAATACAACCCTGGAGTTGCACTCTGTCCCTGTGGTGAAAGTTGTCAAGCCAAAGATTATCAGAATATAAATTGATATTTTTAAAAATAGTTCGGCTAGCAGTATACATTATGATAGAATTCTCAACAAAAAAAATATTTGCTGAGGCAGTATGCATAAAAAATATTGGCACATGGGTAAAACACGCACTTTGGTATCAAAGGCTTTGTCATGGCAAGTATCAGGATTAAAGAAAAATTACACTTGATTTCCCGAACTCATGGCTGGCAGATGCAGTAATTGCTATACAACAGAACTGAATTAATTCCTCACCAGAATATACTTTTAAATCAAGCATTAGTAATAAAAAGAAGTCAAGTCCTAGAATAAAACAAAACAGTGAGAAATTTGAATCTGTCTATATAAATAAAAATAAACAACCATAATTTATTCCATGCTCACTTGTGGATGAAGACCATAACAAGCCAAAGACCATAAATCAGAACCCCGGGCACACAGAACAGCCCAATACAAATCAGTATACATTCAATTTTTAAATGCATACTTTAAAAATACCTCAAAATAATGGCCAAACACTGCATATATAAACAGCTGGGTGCATAAAATCCTGAACTTATATGGAGAAGCCTTGTTCCCTCCTTGCTGTCACTTATTCCTGGGTCAAATCAAATCACAAATTGGTCACAGTCCCTAAAAGGCTGAAGCCATAAGCATAATAACCACAATCTAATACATGGCTCTCAACCTCTTAGTACAAGAAATCTGGATGAAGCATAAAATAATGGAGGGACAAAGGCATTAAAATAGGGGCAGATTATACATATTGCTCTTGCAGACTTAGAAAGTTTGCAGAATAACAGCAGTTCCCTTAGCATGCATTTTCTGAAGGAAATGAAGTTTAAAACTCAAATGTATCACATTATTTAGTTATTTCAATCCTCAGTTCTTTGCCAGAAAACCACAAATTTTATGAGGAATAGGCCAAAAATATGAGGAAAAAATCTGGGCATTTTGCAAAAATCTGGAGTTAAGAAGTGTGAAATACCTCAGTATTAAACAAAAATCATTAGAATGCTAGTCTGCTAAAACTACACATGATTCTTTGCCACCACATTTTATGCAAATGTCAACGGCTGCATAAATGCAATGTCAAACATAAAAATAAACTCTATAGTGGGTCCGTTATATGAATCAGTTCTATAACAAAAGAAAAGCTCATAGCATGCAAAAATAAATTTAACTCTCAAGATTCTAAACATTCTTTCTATACAGGGAACTGTGGACAATGATCAAATCAGTAAGACCCAGATATGAGGTAAAAAGAGAATCTCTCTGACGTCTATCCATACCACCCTGTTCAACACCAAGAAGTGCATATATATATATATATATATATGAGGTTATGCCAAAACTCAGTCTTTCTTTCTGTTCTCCATGGTCAGTATGGCTCAGTTTCACCAAGTGGGTTGAAAGAGTTTAGGAATCCCACTGGAACTTTGCATCTACCAGAGACTCACAATTACTTCTATCTGGCATTATTTTAATGTAGTGGCACTTGAGTATTGAGCAGTCTATTCTTATTTGTATATTCTAAATAACAACAGTGGCTTGCATATGAAAGCCAAAAAATCTGAACCTAGGTTGAATGTAGGAAGTAAGTTGGAACACAGAACACTATTTTCATAACCAGCTTACTCGGTGTATTCACCTCAGTGCATTACGATCTCTGAGAAAAGCCTAAAGTATCTAGAAATAACAATGTATGCAGCTACAGGTCTGCATGCATCATGCTTACAGAAAGTATTCTTGTAAAACTGGTCTTTGTGATGAGTACAGGGGGCAGCAGATTAAAGTCAAGTGGAACTTGTTAACAATAGCCATGCATATTAGAAGACAGAAGCACAAGTATTGTTAAAAACTGTAGCAACAATGAAGAGCACCATGATCTACACACATATTCTAGTCTAGTCTAGTGGATGAATGCATAACTTAAGAAAATGTGCTAACATAAATGAGAAATCCCACTGGCCCATTACAGAGTGAATGAGCCTAGTAAAAAGACCATCATCTTGCATCATCAAATACATATATCGATACATAATGAAAAATCACAAGACGCTGCCATTTTTTTCCCACTTGCTAACCAGTAACCCATTACACAATGTCATCTCTCATTCAAACAGTACAAAATTAGAAAGCATATTCAGCTTATTTAAAAAGGTACTCATACAGCAGTAAATGGCTTCCATTTTATTATTCCATTGTCCTCATAGGCTGTATAACACAACAAGATGAATTATTGCATTTCTCATTTTAAAGCCCTAAAGTAATGAAGACATTTAAGCTGGCAATGTACACATCTTCCCAAATTACACTTGTGCAGCTCACATGACAGTTAAACATTCCTTATAAATATAACTTTACGATGGACAATGAACTTGCAGTCATGAACTGTGAAGAAGTGACATAAGGCACACCTTCATCTGTTTCTCTGTCAAGCTGCTCATGAAAGATGGTAGCCTGGGCGAAGACATCTACCAATAAAGGTTCTCTAAGAAAGTTTTTTTTGATAATTCAGATAGTTGAGACCATGCCATGTCTGATAGCTACAGCTAAGAGGGACAGAGCAAAAATATGACTCAAAATCAGGGATGGGAAAGTATCTGTACAGTCCGCTGTATAGAAACCCTCAGCACTAAGTTCCATAGGTTTACTGGACTCTGCATGAGTGATTCTTCCTGCGTTAAAATCAATAAAAGTGCCGTTAACCACACAACTTAAAAAAAAAAAAAATCACAACTACTTTTTTATGCCCCTATCCCAACACGTTCAGTTGCAGCATAAGAATGCCAGCATGTCAATACCATATCCCCAAGTGCCTTTACCTAATCAATTGTTCTTAAAGCAGTGTGTACATGTCATCGGGTTTATTGCAAAATTTTCTGTTGAGCAGAAAAGCGCCAGATAATTCCTCAAGGTCCCGCTACCTTCCCAATGAACTTCGACCACTTACAGAGGCACAGATGACTTTTCTAATCAGCACCACTACACCAGCTCAACCCTACCAATCTGACGTCCTGACTGTAGACAAGCCCCCACCCCGCAAATTACTTTGTCAGAATGACGTGATACACTGAAGTTGAGCGTAAGGGGGGGGGCGTGCTGTGGAACCTGATGGGAGACAATTAAATGTGGCAATAGAGGACTTAACCAAAATAGAAATGTGTGCTGAAATTTCAGAAAAATTACATGTTGAGAAGGGAAAAGTTTGGAAACGTGTATACACACAACATTTTGAAGGGGTGGGGTATGAGGAAAAGTAGGCTGTTTTCTGCTGCAGCCCCATGAATCAGGTACAAGCTCAGAAATCATCGGAACTTGTTTTTTAATAATGATACTAATAACCTGAAAAGAATATGTACACCAACAAGCTTGTTAAGAAGTAAAAGAAATGTATAACTTTATTAATTGTTAGCAAGTGAAGCCACCATCAACTTTTCTTCAAAAATAAAGTTTTAACCTAGGAAGGACACAATAATATTTTGAGTCAAACTCAAAGACCCATAGACTTCTGCTGGATACTGGTTTTGCATCATATTTTTGTTTTGTCCACCAAAACACTTTGGTTTCTGGTGAATCGCTAAGGATTATAAGTTATGCAAAAAATTGCTGAATGTTACAGTGTTGTTACTCTTCTTATTGCTGGAACAATGTGCTATGCTTTTCAATTAAATAAGTGTAATGTTTAAAAACTGTCCCCTGCCCCCCCCCCCCAATGCTTTTTGTCTTTGTCTCCTGTTTTTTAAGGATGTGAAGTGCTATGTACAAGTTTATATTAGGCACTTACCCACTCATAGAAACAACGGTTTGGAAATACTTCACCACTGGGAAAACAGGTCTCTATCGCAAACAGATCTGCACAAGAAATAGAGGGATCCAGCAGCAATTCAAGTAAATTCTTCAGATTTTGGAAATGAAAGGAATATTTGCTGCTGGACCCCTGTATTTATTATGAAACAACAAAGAGACACGTCAGGGGGGGGGGGTGGAGGTGTTATGCAGGCGGTGGCTTGGATTTCACTACTCTGATTGGCTGCCACCACTTGCTTCACAGAATACTGACAGAATTGGCTTGGTGTAACCAGCAGAAAACACACTGCATTCTATGCCGGTTTACTGGAGAAAATTACATGTAAGCTTATGATTACTCTGCTGTAAAACTAAGTTGAGAAGTCAAGTGACAAAGTTCCGTTCATTTTTCAACTTGGTTTTCGCAGAATAGGGCTGAAATAGGACCGGTAAGCAAGTTGCTCTTGCTGAAGGCACTCGGGGGTAACTTCATTCAATTACTAGTGTCTCATAGTGCACTTGGGTGTAAGCACAGAGGTGCTATGAGATGGCACTCAGGGTTAATGAGTTAAGAAGGCCTTCTTGCAGCCTTGTGGCAGAAATGTGTAACCCAGCACCCATCTGAATTGGGGATTGTTGGAATAAGGCTCAGTTTTGGCTCTTCCATTGGCTAGTTTGTATTAAAACTGTAACTTCACTTGTAATTAAGCATTATGTTTGCCTGTAGCTGCTCACCGCACAAAGGATTTAGCGTTACCGTGTATAGATGCAAAAGCTTAGAAACAACAATTTTCCCTTTATCTGCTAGAGAACCTTCCTTAGCACCACTTCCTCTCTGTGCACAAAGCAGTTTCACATTGCTACTCAGGGAGCAACTCAGCTGCACATTCTGAGGCCTTGATGCAGTCTTCCACCCTTAGCCTTCCACAGAATAGCCTCCCTTGTTAGTCTCACGCGCAAATCCTGGTCCATCTAGCCCATCCCCACTAGTCACTACCGTATATACCTACCATAATGGATGGACAATTTCCTACCATTTCTCCAGCCAACCTGATTGATGTGGGCATCCTGAGGCAATGCGGTAATTGCCTCATGTATCCGGACAGCCACTTGCTCCTAAAGCACATACATTATGTGACAGATGTAACTGTACCCTGAAATTAGAATCAGTCCTCTCACATGACAACAAACAAGGCAGTACAGCAGGTTGTCAGTACCCACACCTTCCATCTCACACAAGAAAAGGTCAAGACACACAAACCCACATATGTTGAGGTACTCAACAAGAGCCTCCCAAAAGACCAGAGACCTCCCAAGCGCAAGCAACCTACACATACTGGTACATGAACAGAATCCACCACCACACCTAACAACATGCATATCAGTTTCTCAACAGTTAAGCCGCTAAGGCAAAATACCTCAAAACCAAGTGTTCTGGTTATAGGCAACTCAATAGTGAGACACACAGATGTCCTCCTCACCAGGTTGAACAAGCAGAAGATCACTGTCAGCTGCTTGTCAGGTGCCAGGATCCATCAAATCACACACACACACTCAAGTAGCTAAGCAACAATTACTATTACGAGTCTGTCATAGTACATGTTGGTGTGAATGGGTTAAGACATACCTCTCTGGACTATATGAAGTGAGACATGACTGAACTGTCAGATTGTGTCCCAGGCACGTATGCCTGTAGCCCTAAGCAGCATTCTACCTTCAACAAGGATGATGCCACAGCACAGACAAAAAATAACTGATTTCAGTAATTGGCTTAGCTTCTGGTGTCACTCTAGGGGGGATCCAGTATCTGTCTGCCTGGGAAGACATGGTCAACAGTCCACACTGCTTTGCCTGAGATGGCCTTCACCTGTCTCCTCAAGGCTTTCGGATATTGTCAAAGATGTTGCATCCTCCATAGTGCCTTTTTTAGGCAATATCCAAACAATAAAACTTCTAACATAAAGAAATGCACTAAAGACAAACTTAAGGTCTTGCTGCTTAATGCTAGGAGCTTAAACAGTAAGCTGCACTCCCTGGAAGCAATCCTCACCTTGAAAGATGCTGACATTTGTGCAGTCACAGATACTTGGTTCAAAGCTGCTGAGAGCACCTCAGCAGCCATACAAGGCCTTTCACAAGTTCAGACCCCAAAATGAGCATGAAAGAACCAAAGGTGGAGGTGTATCCATTTTCATTAAATCCAAATACACCTTGAAACTGGTGAAAACAGTATGACTCTCTTGAGCTACTCCATGTCCATTTAACTGTAGGAAAAATACTGTTCCACATCATCTCGAGCTACAGGTCCCCCACCATGAGCCAGGAGAAACACATCACCTACCTGGACTTTAGTCGCTCATCATACTGCCAAGCACCTTGGTCATGGGAGGTTTCAACTATCCTTCAGTTGATTGGGTGACGTACACAAGCACAAACACGATCAGTACGAGATTACTGGACTTTAATTCAAATGCCCTGGAACAGTTGGTCCGCACCCCTACAAGGAGCTCAAATGTCCTGGGCCTAGTGCTCACTGCACTATCCAGTGTGTGTTGCCGTCCCTGAGAAGGTCAGACCATAAATCTTTCTCATCTGAGTTAAAAATCAAACCAGACACCCCCACAGAAGTAAAAAAAAACCTGAAAAAGTTCTCCGAAGCAAACTATTGCCTACTAAGTGATAGTATAAAAAGTTTCAAAGCCCCTGCCTACATAGACAACAGTGACTCCCATGCAGAAGAATACACAATTGCCCTATACAGCCACTTAAACAAATGCATTTACTCGGCTGTACCCGACAGGAACAAAACCAGGTCTTCTTGAAAAAAACAAGCAACGCTGATGGACTGCAAGTATAAATAAGTTGTACAACAAAAAAGAAAGAAACTAATGTCTAAGAACAGGAGGTAACTAACTCAACAGAGGAAGAATACCCTCCACAGCTTGAGCAAGCAAATCAAATATCTTAAGTTCTCTAAGGCTAGCTACAAGTCTAAACTGGCATCCCTAGCTAACTACAAGTCTAAACTGGCATCCCTAGCTAAAGACAATCATAAGGTATTCTTTAGCTACATCCAAAACCTAAGGGGGAATGCCCAGCTGTGTACTAAACTTATAGTGGATGGTACCAAAGGAGGAATGCCCAACTGTGTACTGAACTTATAGTGGATGGTACCGGTCACACTGAACCGGAGGAAATTTCCAACCTGCTAGTCGACAGATTTCGCAATAACTTCACACCCCCACCCCGTCCCCACTTGACATGCCTCAATGCATTCCTGACATCGGTCCATTACTGAGCATCTTCAAAGAACAAGTCATGCAAGCACTCTCCAAGGCCAAAAACATGGCCTCTATGGGACCAGATCACATCCCAG
Source organism: Protopterus annectens (assembly GCF_019279795.1). NCBI lineage: Eukaryota > Metazoa > Chordata > Ceratodontiformes > Protopteridae > Protopterus > Protopterus annectens. Next base: position 611,773,012 of record NC_056747.1, read on the forward strand.
GCTGCTTACTGAACAATCTAAAACAAGATTTAGCAGAACCACTTGGCACTCTCTTTAAACATAGCCTGAGAACTGGCTTTGTCCCGGCAGAGTGGAGAATAGCAACAGTAATCCCCTTGCACAAAGGGGGTCCGTCAACTTACTCTGGAAGTATAGACCCATAAGCCTAACCAGCCTTGTCTGCAAGGCTATAGAAAGAATCATCATGGGTTTTCTCTACAAGGACACAGATTACCTTCAAACCCTTAACCCAACTCAGTTTGACTTTGTCATGGGTAGATCTTGCTTATTAAACCTGGTGGACTACTTTGAGAATATCACCAAAGCCCTGGATGAGGACAAAACAGTACATACTGCCTATATAGATTTAGCTAAGGCTTTTGACACAATCCCCCATTCAGGTATCATAGAGAAAGTCTTCCAACTGGATATTAACCCATGCATTACTAGATGGGTAGCCAACTGGCTCACTGACAGAATGCATACTGTCAAAGTTGGGGAGTCCACCTCCACCAGTAGACCAGTTACCAGTGGGGTACCACAGAGATCTGTGTTGGGCTTTCTACTGCTTGGAATCTGTTTCTCTGAAGTCCAGATGATGGTAGATGGCCTGTGGCTTATCAAGTTTGCATATGACTGTAAACTGGGTACAATCATAGAGACCCCAACGATGTTATCATATTACAGAAAGGGTTGATGCAGACAAATGATTGGTGCCAAATTCAGGGACTAAAACTTAATGCAAAAAAATGCCTTATTATCCCCATTGGCAAAGTAGTAGACCCTGCTAATTATGATATAGATAGCTCCCCTCTAAGCTCAAACTCATTGGTGCGAGACTGGGAACACAGGTTGATAGCAATCTAAACTTCAATCACCATGTGTCCATAGTGGTAAGAAAAGCATTTTGCATTGCACATGTCATAAATAAGGGCATCGCTTCCAAGACCAGGGAGGTTATAGCTTCACTGTACTCTAACCTTATCAGACCACTAATGAGTACAGTGCTTCCTTCTGTATGTACCTCACCAGACACCTGCAGCAACTGGAGAGTCCACACAGGTTTCTTACCAAGAGAATCCAGGGCCACCAAAACATGAAATACATGGAAAGACTGAAAGCACTATCACTGTACTGTGTATCATATAGGCTACTGAGAGGCAACTTGTGCCAGACCTACAGAGCAGTCTTGGATCCTGCCCTAGTGGAATTGCTGCACATCTGCAAATCAAATGGGACAAGAATAACTCACTCCAGGGATCTCAACCTAGCCCATGACATTAACACAACATGCTTAAGAGGCAGATACATCTCCCAGCGATTACCGCTCCTCTGGAATAAGCTCCCACTCCATGTAAAGCAGAGCTCCTCAATGACCCTATTAAAGCACAACCCGGGGGTGGAACCTGACCACAGAATTACTCTGTTAACACTGACCATCTAAATATGGTCAATAAGGGTACTCGGGTTTATACATGGTTAGGCTTGTAAAGGCCATAGTGCCATTAGCCTAGTAACCTCCTCTGAACCTACGAATCCAGACTGAGACAGGTCCAGTGTTTGGAGATTCCCTGTGTCCTTACTGATTAGTTCCATGATGGGTCTTTCTATAGCTTTGTATATAAGGCTAGTCAGACTTGTAGCTCTGTAGTTGCCTGGGTTTGTGGAAGGTCTTCCCTTATGCAGAGAACTGACTGTAGCTATTTTCCATTCACTTGGTATAAAACCTTTATGGAGGCTGAGGTTGAACAATGTTATTAAGGGAGTGACTAAATCATGCTTTATGCTGTTTAAGATGCATCCAAGAATATTGTCAGAACCCATTTTGGATATACAAAGAAAATTGTAGTATTTATCTCAGAAGTGCAGTGTGTGTGTTAGACACTAAGGGTTGTCTCATGCAGTCCATTGTCCGTACTGTTGTACTCGCTCATTTTCACCTTTTGACAGGAAAATATTGCAGAAATTGGATTTATTCTGCATTTGTGCATTATTTACTATATGTATGACTGTACTCTTGTGTGTTTAGAATTGGTTTGCTCTTTTACTGCATATGAAGTTATTTGAATGTACTGCGGAGAGTTTACTCTCTCTGAGAAGAAAATATAGTTTAAATTGGTATGAAATGTTATTTTATGACAGTTTAACTTAGTTAAAGCATGTGGAGCTAATTTTTAACACTGGGTTGTTAGATTGGTTGCTTTGGTGTTTGGACTTTGTGTACTGGAAATTCTTTAAGTTGTGTTAGTTGTAAAAAAAATTCTGAACAGATTTCAAACTGTTTTTGTGCCAATGGCACAGATTGGCAAAGTTTAGTTGTAGTGCGACATGCTTTTTACTAGAAACTTTTAGTGCTTGTTGTGATACACTTTCTAGTATTGTCAGTTTTTTTATTCTGCCTGGTGTTTTCTCCCCTTGATGGATCCTAATTCTGGTACACCCCCCCCCCCACACACACACACACCTCCAGTCATCAAATTTGGTTGCACCTAAAAAGAAAATAAAAATATGCATCAGCCTATGATTAGTGATTCTGTCAGGGCCACTACTCAGCCCTTAAGCCACTTACTTTTCGCCCCATCTCCCTATAGTGTAGCTTTGCTGACCACTGTGGAATGGAGTTAGATACATCCTCCAGGCTGTTCCAGTACTGACGCAGGTATGAGAGAACCAAACCTTTTAGGTGCAGGAGTAGTCTGGGGTAACAGATCCCTTGCCAGACATATACTCTATCTCCAAATATTTTATCTAGTATTGAAATTCACAGGAAAAAGAAATAGAAGGTTCATCATACAACTTATAATCAGGTTATAGCTGCTTACAAGACTGATGTGGTTTCTTTGTCTGAGTGTTCTGCAGGCAGCTAATTCTTGTGGTTGTCTTCCCATATGTGGCTCTAGTGCTAGTTTGGCTAGAGACCTTTCTGTTGTTTCAGAGAATGATGAAGAATCTGATGAGAACACCGAGTCCAGTCAGTCTAATTCTTCGAAAGGTAACCCCCAGCTTAAGTCCAGACAAGTGTTCACTTATTAGATTATTGCTAGATTTAGTGATGTTTTTGCTTGGAAGCAGTTGGGAACTACCCCAGAGCTAGCCAAGGATATGTGACTCTATAGAGGATAAGATGCCCAATTTCATGGCTGTCCCTCCTCTCTTACTGGCCTTGGACAATATTTATAAAGGCGAGTGCAGTATGCAAGTATTTATTCCAGCAGTCCCTAAAAAGGGTCAGAGAAAATGTACAGGTCTCCTCAAGTATGACAGGTCTCTTGTCTCATTTGACTGCTGACCTAGCTGCCTTTTCAAATAAAAGTTCTTGGCTGCATCTAATCCAACGCCCCCCTGATAAAGAGAGAAAATCTAGGGCAAAAGAATGTCTCATTTAGTAATCTAGCCGTCGGAATGTTAAATTTCCACATATAGCCTTGATAATTTATTTTACAGCTTGTGTACAGTTTGGATGATTTCGTTGCATCCTTACTTGCAGAGCAAAAGTCTTGTATATATGAAATTGTTTTTGAACTGACTCATGTTTCAAAACAGGCTTTGAGAGATGTGCTTGAAGTTGCAGATGCTCTCTGAAGAAGTGCTGCTGCTTCTGTTGTATTAAGATTGTCTGCTTGGTTATGTAATCATAACTTCTCTGATGATTCAAAAGCCAATATTTTGAATGCATCTTTAAGTTCTTAATTGGTGTTTTGACTGTTATACAGATTCTCAAACAGTGAGACGATAGAGGCAAATTAATGCATGGGGAGTCTAGGATGTTTCATGCACCCAAGTTCTCCCCAGATAAGGCATCTTCCTTTAAGAGGCTGAACAAACAAAAATTCCAGTCAAACAAAAGTCAATGATCCAAAAGGAATATGCAAGAGGGTAAGTTTTCGAAACGAAACAAGAGTGGTTCCTTTCTAAAAAAAGGAACGACTATGGTAATTCACAGAGCAGCCCCCCCCCCCCCCCGCCTTACATTTTTCCCCCTGCAGCCAGGCCACATATAGTTTCCAGCAGATTGGTTGTGAGTATAATTAGAAAGGGATACACAAAATGCTCACTGTATAATCGTGTTTCTATGGCTCCCAGTGGCACGAAATATTCGAGACTTGCTGTGCCTGGCTTAAATTATCAGTTTTCTGTATTACCATTCGAGGTATGTACTGCACCACATTGTGTCTGACCCCGGTGGATGTCTATTATAGAACCATAGGCATCCACCTAGTTTTCGTTATTTACTTGCTGATTTGTGCAGATTCTGTATCCAGTTGCTTAGAGTGCTTTACCAAGGCTGCATTCCTCCTTTCCCACCTGAGGTTTACACTGAACCTTCAAAAGTCCTTCCTCACACTATTTCAATGAATTGTTTTCCTGGGGTGTTGGATAGACAACAGTAAAAGGGTGGTCTTCCTGCCAGAAGATAAAGTTCTAGCTTATAAAGGCATTTTCTTGGGTTTCTGTCTCCTAGACATGGCCTCAGCAAGAAAGTGCCTCAAAATTCTAGGCCTCATGGCATCAATGATCTTGTACCACTAGCCAGACAGCACACGGGAAAAAAACAGACCACTGAAAAAATCTATTATAGATATCCTTGCAGCCATGCTTGGAAGCCATGCTTAATCATTCCCATTGTCAGGAATGTTTCTATATGCATGTCCACCCTTTCCAATGATTCCCAAGTTACTAGTAAAGGTACAGAATTACCAGAGATCATTGTGGTTACCCCTTTTTGGCCCAGGCAAAGTTTTTTCCTTTTAATGAAATTGGCCAACAGCAGTTATCACAAGCCTTCTCACACAGTATCAGTGATGAATGGTACACCCCCAACTTAGAGTAATTACAACTGATAGCCTGTATAAGTCTACTTCGATACCTTTTAAGCACTTGTTTCCTGAGGATGTGCAGCAGGTATTTAAGGAGGCAAGAAATCCTTCAAATAGAAAATCCTCAATTTACAAGCAGTAGAGGTTTTCTAAGTGGTGAATATCCAGTAACAAGGATCCATAAAAGGTTTTGGCCCCTTTGGTTTTGAAATATTTGTGTGAGCTACTAGGAGATGGTTTGTCATATGCTTTTATCAAAGTGCATCTTGCAGCCATCTCAGCTTGTCTGCCCATGGATACCCCTCTTTCATTTATTTTTGTGGTCAAACAGTTTACAAAAGGAGTGTTGCACTTAAGACACACTTGAAAGCAAATTCTTCCTCCTTGAGATCTCAGCTTTATTCTTGAAAAATTGTCCTCTCCTTTTGTACTCACCTTTCATATTGTTTTGAAGTTCTTCACATGGAGAACTGTTTTGCTTATTTTTCTGACATCTGCAAGGTGAGTCTCTGAGCTGCAGGCTCTCATGGTGGGCCAACCTTGTCTGATTTGCCAGAAGGACAGAGTTGTTTTATGCACTAACCCTTCTTTTATACCAGAATATGTTTCTGAATTTACCCTGAATCAAGCCATCAGTCTCCCAGTTTTCTTTCTGGAACCCAAAAACAAGGGAGAGAAGATTCTGCATACCTTGGATGTGCACAGGTAGCTCAGGTAGTATCTTGACAGAACTAAGCCCTTCAGGAAAGCTGAACAGGTGTATCTGAAGTAGTTTACTTCATTTGATCTTCAACCTGTGGGAGTATGGATCCGAGCCGGCAAAGATTACTAGCATCAGCTCTGGGCTCCAGACTCCTCCCCTTACCCATAATCCACCTCCCTTGCCTTCCATCCCCAGATCTCGTTTGCCATAATTTGTGAAAGCATAGTGTCTCTGAAGCTCCAGTTAGGGTATTTTTCTGGTATTGTAAGTTTAATAATTTTTGTTTTCTTAGCCTTTTTAGCTTAGCATAGGTACCCTTTCTCCCCTCCCTTTGCTTTGGCATCATGTGTAGGCTTGTAGTAGTTGTTAGTGTAGTTTGTCTATGTGTGCCCCTCCCCCCTTCTAGTCAGTTTAGTGTGTGGTGACTGGGTGTGTGCTAAAAGTTTTAAGTGGAACGTTTTTCTTTTCTTTCCCTAGCATGGCTGACAAGCTTATTTTTAAGCGCTGCACAGAGTGTGGCCATAAGCTCTCCCCAACGGATGGCCACACTCTGTGTGTACTGTGTTTAGGTGTAGCCCACCTTAATGTTGACTGTGCCATTTGTGCGGGGTTCAACCCCCAGGTGTTGAAAGATCAAGTTGGCCCTTAAGGGGCTTCTTCCTGCCACTGATCCTCCCTCCTCATCCTCGGCTTCAGTCACGGTAGCTGCCGTGGCTGCCTCTCCCACTTTTCTGCCTCTGGCCTCCCCTCCCTCCCTCCCAGGTTGGGACTCAAACTCCCGCTTCTAAGCCTGTGGTAGTGGAGCAGGGGAGGGGTAAAGAGCGGGAAACAGAGTTGAGGCCGAAAGAGAAGAGGAAGAGATCTCCGGACTTCGCGTCACCCAGTAAATCTGCTCAGATCCGTGACTCCCCCCGGCTCCAATCTCTGAGGTTCTCCCCAGAGCCAGAGGAAGCACGCTCAGTCTCCCGGGCCTCAACTCCTCGACCAGCCAGGTCGGAGTCTGTCGCCTCGTCTCGGTCCACCCGGTCTCTTTCGGACATGGATCTGGATAAGATGATGAGGCACTTTATTCTTATGCAGATCCAGATGGGAGTATTGCCAACCCATCTCCCTCCAGGAGGGGGCTGCTTACTTCCCTTTTTTCAGCCTGGTACTCCTTCCCTGATCCGACCTTCGGCTTTGGAGTTCTTGGATCCGAGGTTGACTTTGGCTGGGGCGTCAGCGCCGACAGTCCTCGCGTCCTCGACGCCGGCAGCTGCCTGGAGCATCTCGGATCTGACCAGTTCAGATCCAGGCCGTTCTCGAGCTGGAGCCTGGGGTTTGGATCCGAGGGAGTGGAACCTTTACCTTTGGCTCCGACGTTGTCAGTCCAGGTTTCCTGTCTCGGAGCTCCAGCCACTTCGGGTCTGGCTCCGATTCTCGCATCGGACCCAGGGAGACCGGCCACCATATTGGCTTCACAGGAGGTCCACTCTCCTTCGGTGTTCGATGTGGTAGAACAGGTCCTCTCCATCGGATCGAGGCCACTGACTGCACCCTCAGGCTCCACCCAGACCCCCTCAGGTCTGTCTACTGTCCCCGTCATCTTACCAGAGGGACAGCCCATGCCCAAAGGGCCCCAGACGGTTCCCACAGAGGAACAGATGGCTTGCGAGCACTACCCGGAGAGTCCCACGGGAGATGTGCCTCGCAAGCATACATGTAAGAGGAGGCACTTGGACTCCCCTGAGTCCCTAACTGAGGACACAGACTTAGATGAGGGGGAGGGCTCCCCAAGGTCACCTCCCGATGATGTCTCCTGGAGATCCTGCACGAGCGGGGAGGTTGGTCTGCCCCCAAGCCCTCCTCTGATGAGTCTTTGTTTCTGGACATCTTCGGCACGGGCCCTTCTACATCTTGGGTGTCGTCCCCCCCCCCCCCCCCCCGCAGATCCTTTAGTGGATTTGATCACCTCGCGGGCATGGAAGGAACCTGATACCATGGAGCTGATCCCCAAGTGCCCCGATAAGGTTTTGAGTCCCCCTATAGACAGGCCTTCCTGGAACAAGGGCTGCCCTGTGGATGTCATGGTGGTAGCAGCAGCCACTAAGAGGGAATTATCTCAGGAAAGTTCCTTGGTCCACCCTCCTGACCGAGAGTCTCAGATGATGAACCAGCTAGGGAAGCAGGTGTATGCTTCAGCTACCTTTTCAATAAGGGTGCTGAACTACTTGGCCCATGTCATGAGACTCCAATGCGATCTGATGAAGGAGCTGGAGGAGTCTCCACCCAAGTTCATGTCGCAGGAGGACAAGGCTTTGTTCTCCACACAAATGGCCACTTTGAGAGCAGTATAGAATACGTCCATGTGACTCCTCTCCCATGCAACTGAAGGAGTGGCTAGGGCGGCTGGGTCTGGCGTGTTCATGAGGCGTAATGCCTGACTCAGGTTGTGCCAATTTACCAAAGCCTTTATGGCGTCCTTTGCCAAATACCCTTATGACGGCTCGACTTTGTTCGGTAAGACCGTCAAGGAGACACTAGTCCAGAGTGAGAAGGATGGGAAGACACTGTCTGCCATCGGGATCCGCTTCTCTAACCCTCAAAGGTCCTTTTCCCGGAACCAGAGACGGCAAAAGAATATGTGGTTCTGGAAGTCTCAGTATTCCCGGGACACTTAGGGCTCTTCTTCCCCCAGAGCATAGGGGGACGAAATGGACGCAGGCCCAGAGGCTGAGGGGATCCGTGAAACTTCGGATCTCGAGAACCTTTCTTGGGCAGACCCAGGCAGCAACCCTGAGGGGTTGCCCGACTGCTCTACTCTGGATGCAGTCGGGGGATGATTGTCCTTGCACCCAGCGGCTTGGGAGTCCATAACAGTAGACCGCTGGGTGCTGCAAATCATATCCAGAGGATATTCTATCCCCTTCATGGGTTCTCCAACCCCTCCAAAACACCTCCCGGACATTCCACCCACGCAAAGGGAGGCAACAGCACAGGAAATTTCCAAGCTGCTTGGAAAACGAGCCATCGAAGCCGTCCCCCCAAATCAGTCCGGATCAGGCTTCTACTCTAGGTTCTTTTTGGTGTCAAAGAAAATGGGGGACTTAAGGCCCATTCTGGACCTCTCTACCCTGAACCTGTCAGTGGCCAAAGAAAAGTTCCGGATATTCACACTACAGTCCATCATTCCATACCTGCAAGAGAGCGACTGGATGAGCTTGTTAGATCTCCAGGATGCTTACTATCACATAAAGATGTACAGAAGCTCCAGGAGGTTCCTCTGCTTCTGGTTAGGGGCCAATCATTACTAATTCCGAGCCCTACACTTTGGTCTCACCACAGCCCCCAGGGTGTTCACCAAAGTGATGGCAGTGGTAGTGGCTCATCTGAGGCTTCAGGGGAGTCAGGTCTATCTGTACCTGGAAGATTGGCTCTTCCCTGCTCCCACCAGGCATCTACTTTCCCAAACCAGGGACTACTTTCTGACACTCTCCCTGAGTTTGGGTATCACAGTCAACACATCCAAATCTGTGCTAGAGCCTGTACAAGTGATAGACTACATTGGTGTCAGGATAGACACACTCCAGGGCAAAGTGTTCCTGACCTCGGAGAGAGTTCAAAACCACAGGATGCATGTCTCCTTAATTTACCATTTTCATCTCCCAACAGCGGAATCTGTATTGAGCGCCCTAGGCTCGATGGCAGCGACCATAACTCTCCTTCCATGTGCCGACTGCACATGCGGATTCTGCAGTGGACTTTGGTGGTTCAGTGGTCCCTGTTGGATTTACCACTAATCTATCCTATCCACCTAAGTCAAGTGTGTCTGTCGTCCCTCATATGGTGGATGAGCTCTCTGGACATTTTGGAGGGACGAACCTTCGTTCTAGCTCCAGCCCAAGCCACAGTGACCACGGACACCTCCCAACTTGGGTGGGGGGACATTGTTCGGGTAGGACAGTCCAAGGCTTGTGGTCCCCCATGGAGACCAGTTTACATATCAGTGTCCTAGAGATGAGGGCAATCCTTCTAGTGTTGCAGGCCTTTCATGCCTTTCTTTCTCTGGGGGACGATTGCTGTTCATTCAGACAGCATGTTGGTAGTCTGGTACATCAACAAACAGGGAGGGACCAGCTCTTATCCCCTTTGTCACGAGGCCATGAGAGTGTGGGAATGGGTGATCTCCACCGGTCGCTTTCTTATCGCAATGCGCATTCCGGGACAGTCCAACATTCTAGCGGACAGGTTAAGTCGGACCATTTTGATGCATTACGAGTGGCCTCTGAATCCGTCAGTAGCAGAACAGATCTTCAGTGAGTGGGGTCAACCTTGCTGTGATCTCTTCGCATCTCCTTCCAATGCGAAGTGCAGCAGCTTTTTTGCTCTGAACCCCCCACCGGGGGATTCCCCCAGTGGCGCTCTACTTCATGCTTGGCCTTCCAGTCTTCTGTATGCTTACCTCCAGTCCCTGTTATCCTGAGGTTTCTGCAGAAAGCTTGTCGACTGGGGATCAAGGTGATCCTCATTGCCTCATTCTGGCCTCACCAGGTATGGTTTCCCTTCCTTTGGTCTCACCTTCTGTCTCCACCTTGGATCCTAGATCCCTTTTAGGATCTGATTTCACACCCATCGGAGCTGCCTCATCCAAGTCTGGACAGTCTCAAGCTCACGGCTTGGCTGCTCCGGTTCCCTTTATTGATAGGACTCCTGGACTTTTCTCCTCAGTTAGTTCTATTTTGGCATCTGCTCATAAGTCTTCAACCAGAAAGGTTTATCGCAGCAAGTGGAAACGTTTTTCTTTTTGGGCCTCTGAGAGGAGTTTGGATCCTTTCACTACTCCTATTTCCGCTATTCTTGATTTTCTAGCTGATATTTTCCAGCACGGGGCTAGTTCTTCTACTGCCAAAGTTCAATTGGCTGCCATTTCTCATTTTCATGTGGGCGAGAATCCTGCATACTTGGCATCTTCTAGACTGTGTAAAGCCTTTATTAAAGGCACTTTTTTGCTACATATTCCCCGGTCAAAGATCCTGTCCCCCTGAGGGGACCTTACTATGGTTCTTCAAGCTCTGGTCGCACCATCTTTCGAGCCTGCCGCTACTCTTGATCTAAAATTTCTATCATGGATAACAGCTTTTCTGGTAGCTATTACCTCTACTAGGAGGGTCTCGGAATTGCAGGCCTTGTCATTAGGTTCCAGTACATGATTTTTCATAAAGATAGTTTCCCTTCACACCAATCCATCCTTTCTTCCTAAGGTGGCATCACCAGTCAATATCAATCAGACTATAAATTTGCCTGTGTTCTTTACCAGTTTTACCAACAGAATGGAATACAAACTACACATGTTGGATGTTCATAGACCGTTATGATTCTATTTACACAGGACAAAACATTTTCGTAAATCTGATCAATTGTTTGTTTCATTCTATAGACTTTTTTTGGGCAAACCTATTTCCAAGGTCATGATAACTAGATGGATTTCTTCATGCATCCTGCAGGTCTACAAGGACAAAGGTATGTCTCCTCCAGGTTAGGTTAAAGCTCATTCTACCAGATCCATAACTACATCTGCAGCTTTCTGGTCTAGGGTATATTTAGATGACATTTGCTCAGCAGCTACTTGGTCCTAATCTCATACGTTTATTTCCCATTATAAATTGGATTTGACATTTAGAAGGAGAGCATCCTTTGACTCCACGGTGCTCAGGAATATTCTTTCATGAGGGCCACCCAGGAGTTTAGTAGCTGGGGCCTCTGTCCCACAGGCTGAAGATCAAATGAAGTAAACTACTTCAGATAAAGAAGTTATGTATTCACCATAATGTTCCATCTGAGTAGTTGTACTTTATTTGTCTTCAACCATCCCTCCTTCCTTCCCCCAGACCTTTGGCGCATGTTCAGCGTGCGGGCTGTAAGTATAGGTCACAAGTATGTTATCAGATCGGGTTATAAGTGTAAGTTCAGCAAACTCGATCTGGGGATGGAAGGCAAGGGAGGTGGATTATGGGTAAGGGGAGGAGTCTGGAGCTGCCAGCTGATGCTAGTAATCTTTATCGGCTTGGATACGATATGGATCCGTATTCCCACAGGTTGAAGACAAATGAAGTACAACTACTCAGATGGAATGTTATGGTGAGTACATAACTTCTTTTTATTTTCTATTCTGGAGTTAAGAAGGTTCAACCCATCTCTAAGCAAACAATTGCCTGTTGTTTGCCATCGTTTTTTTTTTTTGTTACTTCCACCATTATAAATCTGTTCCAGGCAAAGTTAAGACACATTTCACCAGAGCATTATCCTCTTTGGTGACATATTTGTAAGTAGTGGACTCTAGAAGCATTAAATATGCAGCAACCTGGTCATCTCTTCATAAGTTTACAAAGAGCAGGTTTTGTGAGGACCATTCTCCAGGCGTTTCTGGCTCCTTATCCTTCCCCCTCCTAGGTAGGGTAAGTTTTGGGAATCTACCCATGTGCCACTGAGACAGTGTGTACAATGAACATAGTACAGCTACACAAGTTCCACGTACTTGTAAAAGTAGATGTTTGAGTTTCACACTGCCTCTTTGGCAATACCCACCAACCTTCCCTGCTAATTTGTATATAGTTCAATGGTATCCAACCTTGTTGTGTTATTGGTTGGCTTTGGTTATTTATGTTGGTCTTTTTTTAGCTACATATTGGCTGGTTTCAGGCAGTTCTTGCTTCGGGTCGGTCTTGGTTCTTTCTACTTAGCACGAAAAGTCTGAACAACTGACTTGCTGTGACTGAGGTTAGGCTTCCCCTGATGTGAAGGGCTTAGCCGATCATTATCACAGGGAGTTAGAGGAAGGAATACTTGAGCTTTGGAAAGCTGCAAGTTGGATTTGTGCATGCACACAACCCATACACCACAGAGGCAATGTGAAATTTGAACATCTGTTGTTAGTGGTAAGTAGGACTTGTACAATTGTACTTTACTAAGCCATCTAATGATACATTAAGTACTTTATTATATAAAAAAAATGTCACAATAATTTTTCACTGTAAACAAAGATTTGCCATCGAAAATTTGTCACTTTAAAGATACCCAGATTTTATTTCTTACAACTAAAAATGACCTGCTTAGATGAAGTAGATTATCACACCAAGACAGTTTGTCGTACATTCCTACACAAGGGATATGATGTATTTTGTGTCAGAAATGCTAGTTATTAAGCAGATAAATCTAGCAGACAGTTACTTTATCTTATAAAAAACATCAAAAGACGAATGCTTCTGAGCTGTCCTTGCTTACTAGATAAGTGGAAATACCAATTTATTAGGGTATCGTGAGAGTGGCAGTGACATTTGGGATCTCCTTTCAGATAAATGTAAATTTGTGATGTCCTTCTATTCATCTGTTGCAGTATTCTTAACAGGAGGGAGATCTCCGCTGCAGGTGACCTGACATCAGCCAGTATGCAAAAATCTTTCATTACTGTAGGATGCGTGGTATGTCACACGTAGGCTGCTGTCATATGTCAGCCATAAAAGTTATGTACTCACACATCTACGTCAGAACTTCTCTGCTGCCTGTCTGTACGCCACCTTGAACGTTGGTCTGCTTGCCGAGCCATTTGCTTTTTTCTGCAAATTCTTAGATAAGTGCCCCGTTGGGGAAATCTTGTTTCCTTTACTCCTTTGTAGTGGTAGGTTTCATGTCATCCAAAAAAGGCAAATGCCAGTGTGGAAGACAAATTCCACAAAGGATAGCCATCTTCAGTGTCTGTTTTGTCTGGGGCCTACCCACAATCACAAATCCTGTCCTGTTTGCCAGGCCTTTGTACCCAAGACCCTTAGAAGTAGGCTTTCCTCCCTCGCCATTTACTTAGAAAACCAGCGTTTAAAGTTATTAGCTAAAAGCTTGATGGCGGAAGCCTTGGGGCCTGAGGTCAAGTCAGTCTCTAAGTAGAAGGCCAAAAAGATGTGGCCTGAAGCTGATGCGCCGCCTCTTCATATAGACTTCTCTCGTGGTAGATGAGAGGCTGGAGATATGGCTGGTTTCTCATTCCAGATCCCAAGATGTGCCCAGTGTTGAATTCGCCCTAGATCTGTTCACTGGTACATCCTCAAAGGCTGAGCAGGCATCTGGCCAGGATGTGCAGGGGGAACTGAGGCTCGTAATAACTGAAGGCCCTAAAGGGATACATCAGATCCTGGTGCGAGAGGAGATCCACTCTAATATCATTGAATGTAGGTCTACATCCGGCCCTCCAGCATTATACAGGGCAGACCTGCATCAAAAGAAGAAACAAAAAACAAAACATTTGTCCCATCCTAAGGAACCTTCTAGTGACCGGGAACAATTCGCCCAATGTCTTTTCAAGGTCTTTATGGCCCTTAAGCCCCCCCTCTTGAGTTTCAATCCCTATATCACCATGCACAGCATCTCCACAGAAAGAGTCAAGGAAGAGGTTTCCTCAGATGAAGAGGCCTCCCCAGAAGAGACATCTCTGGCATACTTCTCACAGATTCCCTCCCCTCTAGATTATGCTTCCCCAGAGGAGGACTCCAATGGACCAGACTCACACATGGAAGAACTTACTTTTGGTGAGACCTTAGTGAAAATTAGAGAACATTTCAAATGGGATAGCACTGAGGTATCTGAAGTGCAAAAAAGTTGCTACGACCTTCTGCAGATGGAATCACCCAGTCCTTCAGCTATTCCTCTTGTGTTAACTGCCTTCCTGTATACCTTCACCTCTGCTTCCATGACCCTAAACTCCAAGCCTCCTGCTCCTAAGAAGCCTGACCGATTTTATAAGGTCCCTGAGGACTGTAAGTTCTTATTTAAATGTCCTTCAGCAAATCCGTCAGTGATTTCAGCCAAACCATCCAGGTTAATGCCTTCCACTTGTCTCCTTCCTTCAGAGAATGACAGTTGGAACCTGGAAAGACTAGGCAGGAAAGTATATACAGTAATTCAGCCACCTTGGCATTTAGAGCCATTAATTATTAGACACACACGACCAAATTTGCCTTAGACCTTCTCTCCCAGGTAATTTCAGATTTACCTGACTCAGACAATAAGACTTTGGCTGCATCCTTGCTGGGAGCTTCCTCACAGGTAGTCTGCCACTCCATCAAGTGCAGCTGTAATGCTGCAGAGGTCTTTGCCAAGGCAGCTGCTTCTGATCTTGTCTTAAGGAGATTCTTCTGGTTAAGACTCCAGCCATTATTAGAAGACATTAAATCCAAGCTTATGGATGTCCCTTTGGACGATTCTGCTTTATTTGGCCCTGCAGTGGCTGGTTTATTTAAATCTCTGCAGGAAAAAGAGAAGAGATGCAAGAATTAAAGCACATTTTTCTTTTTGTAGTGTCTGAATTTCCACAGGGCTGCCCCTGCAACTCCGGCTTTGAAGCAACCCTTTCCAGACAAGCTTGGTTTCCTCTAACTGTCCAATTCATCCCACTCACATTACACTTTCCCAGCAACTCTCTCTCTCCCTGCCAGTCTGGGAAAACATAATTCAAGACTTCTGGGATTTCTCCATCATTCAAAAAGGATACTTTCTGGTATGGGGCTCCCTGCCTTCCTTCAGGGACATCCCCCAACTACCAAAGGAACAACTACACTCCTTTCTATAGGTATTTCTAGACCTATGGGAGACAAGGAACTATTCTGGAAGTCCTTCAAGGCCAAAAAGGTGGTGCCCAGGAAGAATGGCCCTTGGAGGCCCATCTTAGATCTACTTCATCTTAATACCTTCCTGAAAGTACCCTCTTTCCGTATGTTAACTCTTTAAGCCTTGTTTCTTCTAATTCTGCCACAAACCTCCTTAGCCTCCCTGGATATCAAAGACACGTATCTACAAATTCCCATACACCCCAGCTTCAGGAAGTTTTTGTGTTTCTCTGTGGCTTCCTCGGATTTTCAGATGTTCTTAGTGTTTCACTGTTGCAGTCATTACATTTGGGTTTTCTGCTTGCAGTAGCCCTCAGTTGGCCTGATTAACAAAGTCTTGAGTCCTGCGTCGGTTGCTATCTCCTCTTCCGTGACATCAAGTCGTCAGGGGTATAAAACACGAAGCCAACACCATTATTCCAAGTCAAGCCGACACCATTATTCCAAGTCTTTCTTGCCGTGCGGTGCCCAAAGCAGAAGCAGTTCGCAAGTGCCGGTTAGCCGACTCCTGAAATTTTCATTTTCAAGTTTTAGAACCAAAGTCTTCAACTAAAGCTAAGTACCCCATTGGGGAAATGTTTTCTTGCTCCTTACCAATGTTAATAAAAGTTAATAATTGCATTTCTTTTGGAAAGCAAATACCTCACAAAGATTTTCATTCCTACTGTATTCCTTGCCTAAGCCTTGACCACAACATACCTTGCTGTCGGTTTTGTGCCTTATTTAATCAACCCCCCGACCCGTCGTCGGTATATTTTCACCTCTAAATATTTCGGTTCTCTGTTCAATTATCCAGAAATGTCAGTTAGCCATCCGACCACCGGAATTCTGAAAAAGCTTAAAGACAGAGACAGGCTGCGTAGGTCCAAAGCTGCTGACGACGCTTCTCCTAAGCCAGTTTGCCGGTACTCAGTGAGGCGCTTTCGCAGCCCCTGATACCTGCTACTTCTGATTCGCAGGGCTCTACTGAGACCCATTCTGAGTCCAGTATGCCGCGAGATGCTTCAACTGTGGAACCTGCGGATGTCTCTTCCTTGGATGGGTCCGGAGCTGCTATGCAGGCGCACTGGCTTCTGAGGGTGTATTCAGGCCTACAAACTTACATATTAAGCCGACGCCTCCTTCTTCTTTAAGGCCTAATCCTCGAATCATGCCTAAGAAACCGATGCCCAGACTACATGCACAGGCCTCTATGCCTAAAAAATGATAAGAATGGCTGAAGATCTTCTAACTCTAATCAGGGGAAACCAACCACCCCCTTCTAAGAGACCTAGGACTGAATTTGTTTATAAATCCTGTGACCAGGATTCTGATTTTTCTAATTCTTCTGATGATCTGGATTTACCCATATCTACTTATGAGGATTCTGATGCAGAGAACTCTATTCCCTCTGCTCCCTCTCCAGAGGATTTTTCTTTTGGTGAAACCTTGCACACTCTAAGGGAACATTTTCACTGGGAGAGCCAGGATTTTTCTGATTCGAAAAAGAGGCTTATTCCTGCCTCAGCATATGCCTTTAGCTATACCTAAATATCACAGGGTCTCTTATTCTCACAAGTTCCTTTTCAAAAATCCTATTGCGGATCTAGAGACTATTTCACAGGGACCCAAGGGCATTAAGGCTTCTACTGCTAAAAATCCTACCCCCTCTGATAGAGACTCCAGGGCACTGGATAGATGGGGTAAGAAGGTTTACACTTCTGCAACCTTGGCCATTAGGACCTTAAACTGTCAGTTTCATATGTTAAAGTATCAACAACATGTTGTTGGATTGCTTAAACAGAAAATGATGTTGATTCCTGACTGTGCTGAAAATAAAGAATTACAGGATTTAATGCATTCTGCTGAACAGGTTGGAAAACATACTTTGCAATGTGGATTTGATTCATTAGAGGCCTCTTGCAGGGCTGCTGTCACTAGGTCTTTACTCAGAAGGCATGCTTGGCTTAAGGAGCAATCTTTGCCTGATCATGTTAAAGCTAAACTGTCGGATGCTCCCTTAAATCAGGACTGCCTGTTTGGCACCAAAGCTGAGGAAGTTCTTAAAAAGATGGAATATAAAGCTAAATCTATGCAAACTGTTAAAGATTTCTTACTAGTTCAGCCTCCAAGATTTAGTAGGCATTAGCCTTCTAAGAATTGGTCCTTTCTGGCCCTTTCCAGGTCTTCTCATTCCAAACCCAGACACAGCAGAAACCCCAGGTTTCAGTCCCAGGGTACGCACAAAATTAAGCAGTGGGGGGCTTCCGGATCCAACTCTGGGAGTAGTAAGACTCCCCCCTATGGAAAACTGCCTCAATGACTTACTCTTAAAACTTCCAAGCACTTCTCAACTGAATGCTCCTTTAGGCGGAAAGATTGGTCTGCAGGCAAAAAACTGGGAACTCATTACCCAGGACAAATGGGTCTTAAATATAGTGTCCCAAGGATACAGATTTCACTTCCACACATTACTAACACCAAGGGGGTGGCCAGATCTACCCCCAAATTAATGGGCAGAGGCCCAAAAGCAAATACTTTCTCTGTTAAACATGGGGGCTTTTCAGTTGGTACCAGAAGAGGAAAAGGGACAAGGTTTCTATTTGAGACTTTTCCTGGTACCCAGAAAAGACAATTCATGGCGTCTTATATTGGACCTTTCTATTCTAAACACCTTTTTGGTGATTCCAAAATTCAAGATGCTGACTCTTCACCAGCTGCTTCCTATGCTAGGCAAAGATGATTGGTTGGCAACACTAAATTTAAAAGAAGCATACCTGCACATCCCTATCAGGGAATCTTGCAGAAGATACCTATGCTTCAAAGCAGGCTACACGCACTATCAGTTCTCTGCACTGCCCTTTGGCTTATCTACTGCGCCCAGGGTATTCACAAAGTGCCTAGTTCCAGTCATTGCATTTTACAGGCAAAGAACTATTCAAATATACCCATACCTGGACGATTGTCTAATTCAGGCAGAAAGCCAGGACATACTTTTGAATCATCTGACCTTTGTACAAAGGGTGCTGACCTGTCTAGGGTACACCATAAATTAAAAGAAATCTCATCTGGTACCCTGTCAACAAATTATATTCCTGGGAGCAAGCTTGAATGCAACTTCCCAGATGGCTTTCCTCATGCCAGACAAACAGATTCATTTGACAACCTAGTTCAAACAAATGGCCACAAAAACCCTGCTATCTGCAAGGCAAATACTGCAAGCCTTGGGGTTCATGGCATCCTGCATTCTTCTAATTCCATATGCAAGACTGCATATGAGGAAACTACAACGGTATCTAAAAAGTCTATGGTGTCAACATTCTCAACATCTAGAAGCAATGATTCCTATCATACCTTGCCTACGCATAGAGTTCCTTTGGTGGGCAGAGGCCTGCCACCAAAACAGGGATTACCATTCACGCTACCCCCTGCCACCCAAACCCTAACAACAGACACATCAGACTATGCATGGGGGCTCACCTGGCAGGGAAGTGCATTCAAGGCAAATGGAACCCAAGTCAAATGCACCTGCATATCAATCAAAAATAAATGTTAGCTGTACAGAATGCTCTGGCAGCCTTCAAGGACCACATTCTTCCAAGACAGCTAATGGTAAAGATGGACAACACCACTGTTATGTGGTACATAAACAATCAGGGGGGTACACATTCTTACCCCCCTACAGACTAGCCATGGCATTGTGGAACACAGCCTTGAGCTACCAAGTGAACCTACAAGCTCGATTCCTGCCAGGAAAACTAAATACACTGGCAGACGGACTAAGCAGAACCTCATGGACCCACACAAGTGGAAACTGGAAACTGGAACCAAGGATTTTCAACATGTTGACAAGCAAATGGGGGAGCCCAAAATAGACCTGTTCGCCTCTCCCCAGAACTATCAGTTGGACAAATTTTGCTTAGGGATTCCCTACAAACAAGCTTGGAATGTGGATGCTCTGTCCTTCAGCTCAAAAAAACTATCAGTTTATGCCTTTCCTCCTCTGCCTCTGCTCTCCAAAGTACTACTAAAGATCAAACAGGGCAAGCCAAGGATGATTTTGATTGCACCAGACTGGCCACGCCAACACTGTTACCCCCTCTTGCACAGTGTGTCATGGTTGGCCCCTTGGCACTTGCCTCAGTCTCCTTCCCTGTTGTCTCAGCAGGAGAACCAGGTTCTGTACCCTCGGCTTCAAACACTGACCCTAGCAGCCTGGCTAATTACCTAATCTCTCCTTTACCATCCCTCAGTAAACCAGTGATGGATATCATTTATAGGCTAGGAGGCCTAGTACCAGAAAATCTTATGCTGCAAAATGGAAAAGATTCTGTGCCTGGAACCAGTCTCTAGGGATGAGCACAGCAGCACCCAGTTTACCTCAGATTTTACAATACTTAACTGAGATGTTTCACAAGGGCTTGTCCTTTTCCTCCATCAAAATTCACACCTTAGCCATTTCAGCTCATTATAACACAGAACCTCCCCTCTTCTCTCTGCCACTGCTCAAGTAGTTCCTCAGAGGGGCCAAAAATTTAAGGCCACCCAAGAGAGCTCCAACTCCTGCCTGGGACCTTAACTTTGTTTTGGAGAAACTCACTCTTCCTCCTTTCAAGCCAGCTGCTACTGCAGATTTAAAATTTCTTTCTTGGAAAATAGCATTCCTTTTAGCATTCACTTCAGCAAGAAGGGTATCTGAATTACAGGCCCTTATGGAAGTGGAGCCTTTCATCATCTTTCATGCGGACAGGGTGTCCCTCAGAACCAATCCCTCCTTCATGCCCAAGGTGGTATCCAGTGTGGCTCTTAATCAGTCCATTCATTTGCCAACATTCTTTCCTAATCCACAGAACAAAGGGGAATGGATACTGCACACCTTAGCTGTGCACAGACAACTTAGATTCTGCTTAGACAGGACTAAACCTCAAAGGAAATCTGAACAACTGCTGGTGGCATTTGCTGCAGGGACAGATGGGAGGGCTTTTTCAAAGCAAACAATTTCTAAATTAATAGGCCATTCATTTCTGCCATAAGCACCATGGAAAACCTATCCCACAGGGCATCAGACCCCACTCTACCAGGGCTGCAACTACCTCTACAGCCTTTCTCAGAGGCGTCCCTACCAGGGACATCCTAGAAGCTGCTACCTGGAGTTCTGTACATACTTTCACCAAACATTGTCATTTACCAGTTTTCTCTAAATCCAGAGCTGGCTTTGCCACTGCAGTCTTGCAGGGCCTTATAGCTGGTCCTAATGCTATTTAAATTCCTCC
Source organism: Protopterus annectens (assembly GCF_019279795.1). Lineage (NCBI taxonomy): Eukaryota > Metazoa > Chordata > Ceratodontiformes > Protopteridae > Protopterus > Protopterus annectens. Next base: position 611,793,416 of record NC_056747.1, read on the forward strand.
TCCCAACCTTAGCTTTGGGAATCTACCCAAATGTAATGACTGCATTAGTGAAACACGAAGAACATAGTACAGTTGTGTACACTTACCATAAATGTAGATGTTCAAGTGTATTCACTGTTGCAGTCCTGGTTACCCTCCCTCCAGCCCCCTGACATCCTTTGGCTTTACCTCTACTTTTCTTTAGTATGCTTAAAAGCTTTTTGGTGTATTTGCTTTTTTGTTGGAGGTATAACCTTGTATTTTTTTTTATATATATATTTAATTGCTTCCCATTAGGGGGGCACCTGACATCTGAGGCAAGAAAAACTGATGTAATGGCGTCAGCTGCATGTTTTATACCCCTGACGACCTGACCTCACGGAAGAGGAGACAGCAACCGACGCAGGACCCACGACTTTGTTAATCAGGTCAGCTGAGGGCTACTGCAAGCAGATAACCCAAATGTAATGACTGCAACAGTGGATACACTCGAACATCTACATTTATGGTAAGTGTACACAACTGTACTTTCTGTGCCTTGCCCTATTGACTTTCCACCACACCCAGGGTGTTTAAAAAATATGTAGCTCCTGTTATTGCCAATTGCAGGCTTCAGGGCATCCGCATTTTCCTCTGCCTAGACAATCCCCTCTTAATAGCAGCTTCCATATAGATCCTAGAGAAAAACATTTTTGCCAGTTCTCTTCTGCAACACCTGGGATTCACCATAAACTACAAAAAATCCATTCTCTGCCCTTCTCAGGATCACCTTTTCCTGAGGTGCAGAATTCAGATAAACCTCATGAGAGTCTGTCTCCCTTCTCAAAAGGCACTGGACCTCAAGTCCTATTTCAAAAACTTTTGCCCCTTCAGCCAGGGAGTTCCTCAGGGTTTTGGGGTCATGGCATCTACTATCTCAGTGCTCCCTCTGGCAAAACTTCACATGAGGAAATTCCAGTGGTTTCTAAAGTCTGTTTGGATGCAGCATTTACACCCTCTATAATTTTCAATTCCTGTCATCCCATCTGAAGAGAGAACTTCAGTGGTGGATCCAACGAATGTCTGTAAACTCAGGATTCTCCTTACACCCCCTACCTTCAGTTTAAGAGTTGTTCACAGATGCTTCAGATGTAGGATGGGGGATGCTTTCAGAAACTTGAAAGCTCAAGGGATATGGCCCCCCTGTCAACAAAGAGAAACACACCAGTGTAAGGGAGAAGAGGGCACTACTGCTGGCCATTCAAAGCTCCCATCCTCTCTTTCTCCCAGCACCTATAAAACTGTTGATAGACAATATGATGGTCCTCTGGTATATGAACAAGCAGAAAGGAACCAAATCCTACCTGTTATTTAGGCTGGCACTCCAGGTTTGGAAGCTGGTAGTCAAATACAGGGTGATGCTCCAGGCAGTGTACAATCCCATACAACCAAAATTGCATGGCAGACACATTGAGTAGGTGTTTAACTTAGTCCCACAAAGGGATGCTTCAGAGGGATGTTTTTCTGGACATTGTTCCCCAGTGGGGTGTTCAAGTCAATCTCTTTGCCTCCCCCATGAACAGACAACTTCCACAATTTTGTGCCAGAGTCCCTCACCCTCTGGTGGACACCCTTTCATTCTCTTGGAAGAGGATGTTTCTGTATGCATTCTCTCCCCTTCCAATCATTCTGTAAGTCCTGTTCAAAATTAAGCAGGACAAACCAAAAATCTTGCTGGTGACCCCCTTTTGGCCAATACAGCATTGGTTCCTCCTCCTCCTGCGTCTTGCCAAGGGCAATCACCACAAGTTACCTCACAGGGTGGACCTTCTCAAACAGTACAAAGGAATTCTCATCCATCCCCACTTATCTACCCTTCAGATGACTGGGTAATAGAGATTTAATTCCCTTCAGACACCTGTTTCAGAGACATGCTTAGGGTTCTGCAGGAGGCCAGGAAACCCAGTACCAGAAAATTCTACCTAGCCAAGTGAAAGAGATTTTCATTCTGGTGTCTCTTACAAAACCAGGACTCACTAACTGTGGAAATCCCTCTAGTTCTAACCTGTGTGTGTGAATTGCTCAATACTGTCTGGGCCTACTTTTCAGTGAAGGCCCATATGTCAACTATTTCTGCCTGTCTGCCCCCCCCCCCCCCCCCCACACACACACACACACACAGCTAGCAGGTTTGAGACTAAACAATTTCTTATATGCGTCCTTCACATTAGACTTACCAGGAAATCTATTCCACCACTTAATTTTGTTCTAGAAAAGCTGACAGTTCCCCTCTTCGAGCCAGCTTCATCAGTGTTCTTGCTATATTGCTCCTGGTAAACTGTGCTTCTCCTAGCTATCACATCAGCCAGACATGTGTCTGAGCTCCAGGCCCTTAGGGCCTCTCCTCCCTTTTTGGTTTTCCATAAAGACAGGGTGTCCTTGCATACCAGCCCTTCTTTTATGTCCAAGGTAGTCAATGACTTGTCACTCAACTAAGCCATTCAGTTGCCTACTTTCTTTCCTTCTCCACAAAATCCTAGTGAGAAAGTGTTGCCCACCCTGGATGTGCATAGACAACTTAGATTATACATAGACAAGACTAAAGCCATTAGAAAATCAGATCAGCTTTTTGTCTGCTGGCATTCTAGGGCTCTGGGATTGCTTCTTTTCTGCTTTGATTTCTAAGGTTATTTCTTTCTGCTATGTAAAGCATGGAAAGATCCTTGCTTCTTCTGTAAAGGCCAATTCCACTAGGGCTGTAGCCTCATCAGGTGCCTTCTTCAAAGGATTGGACACTAGCTCTATTCTCAAAGCAGCTACAGGGACTTTACTTTCATTAACATTACAAATTGGTTGGTATTTCTAGCTCCAGACCAGGGTTTGCCAGAGCCATACTCCATGGGTTCCTGGAGAGCTCTACTGCCTTTTCCTCTGCCCTGTCTTCATGAACTTTTGTATTCTCCCTCATGATGTTCTTCGTGTTTCACTGTTGCAGTCATCACACTTGGGTTATCTGCCTGCAGGTAGCCCTCAGTCGGCCTGAATAAGAGTCTTAGTATTTCTGCGTCGGATGCTGTTACTTCTTCCATGATGTCAGGTCATCGGGGGTATAAAACAGGCAGCTGATGCCATTACTTCAGTCTTTCTTGCTGAGGAGGAGCCTGAAGCAAGTGCTGGTCAGCCGCTACCTGAAATTTTCGTTTTCGATTTGATAATCCTGAAGTCTTCTAAAGCTAAGTACCCTGTTGGGGATCCGTTTTTCTTGCTCTAACCGATGTCAGAAAAAGTTAACAATATTCTTGCCTGTGGAAAGCAAATACCTCACAGAGATTTTTATTTTTACTGTGTCACCTGTTTAGGCCCAGACCATGATGTCCCTCGCTGTCGGTTTTGCACCTTGTTTAACCCCCAAACCATTCACCATTGGGCTATCTTTGTCACTAAATTCTTTCACTGTCATTCTCCATATTCCGAAGTGGCTTCGATAAGCCATCCGACTACCGATCTTCGAAAAAATGTAAAGATAAAGATAGAGAGAGACCGCATAGGTCCAAAACTGCTGACAACGCTTCCTTTAAGCTAGTCACCACTCTGCCGGTGCTCAGTGAGGCACCTTTGTAGCCCCTGATGCCTGCTTTTATTGATTTGCAGGCCTCTGCTGAGACCATTCGGAGTCTGGTATGCCGCAAGTTGCTTCTTCAACTATGGAACCAGAGGATGTCTCTACCTTGGATGGGTATGGAGCCGCTGTGCAGGCACCGGCTTCTGAGGGTGTATTCCGTCATACCGATGACTTTTTAGCTAAAACTACAAAGTTTCTTAGGCCCAGAGTACGCACTACACCTAGAAAACCAACGACCAAAGCTCATGCTCAAGCTTCTATGCCACAAAAACAAATGCTTAGAATGGCTGAAGACCTTTTTACGCCTAATTAGTGGAAGCAAATCTTCCCCTGCTAAGAGACAAAGAATTGAGTTACCCTCTGATTCTACAGACCAGGAGTCAGATGACTCTGACCCTTCTGATTATCATGACATGCCCTTATCAGCTTATGAGGATTCAGATGCAGAGGAATCCATTCCCTCTGCCTCCCCTCCAGAGGATTTTTCTTTTGGTGAAACCTTACATACTTTAAGAGAGCATTGCCAAGACTACCCTCAGTCCAAAAAGAGACTCAGAGAATTTTTAGAGTTGCCTCAGCAGAGGCCTGTAGCTATACTCCCTGTCCTGGATGTTGTAGATGATGTTTTTATGGAATCCAGCCTTACTCCAGACACATTACCCCTGGCCCCTAGGAAACCTGACAGGTACTACAGAGTACCTGATTCCCACAAGTTTCTTTTCAAGAATCCTACTGCTGATCCAGAGATCATTTCCCAGGGACCTAAAGGTATTAAGGCTACTACAGTCAAAAATCCTACCCCTTCGGACAGGGATTCCAGAGCTTTAGGCAGACGGGATAAGAAGGTATGTACCTCTGCAACTCTTGCTGTCAGGGCATTAAATTGCCAGTTTTACATGTTGAAGTACCAGCATTATATTATGGAACTAATTAAACATGAAATGGTATTATTTCCAGATTGTGCAGAAAATAAAGATTTACAAGAGCTAATACATTCTGCAAACCAAGTTAGTAAGCATACTTAGCAGTGTGGTGTTGATGCCTTAGAAGCATCTTGCAGGGCTGCAGTCACTGGTTCTGTACTGAGAAGACATGCTTGGTTGAAGGAGCAAACCTTGCCAGATCATGTCAAATCCAAATTACTAGATGCACCTTTAAATAAGGACTGTTTGTTTGGCACCATAGTAGAAGACGTTCTTAAAAAGATGGAAGAAAAAGCCAAATCTATGCAAACTGTTAAAGAATTCTTACAAGTGCAACCACCTCGATTCAGCAGGCATTGCCCTTCAAAACACTGGTCCTTTCCAGGCCCTTCCAGGCCTTCCCAGACAAGAGCAAGGGGAAACAGGCCACCCAGACTACAGTCTCAGGATATGCAGAGATCTAAGCAATGGAGTGCCCCCACCCCAAAAACAGGGAGTGGTAAGCCGCCCCCTATGGAAAAAGTTCACAGTGACTTCTCAATTCTTCTTCCCAGCCCTGCCCAACTGCTTGTGCCCCTAGGAGGTAAACTTGCCCTTCATGCATAAAATTGCATGTCCATCACTCAGGGCATCAGCATTGTATCTTCTACTTCCATTCACTGCCAACCCCAATCAGGTTTCGAGACCTTCCTCCAAACCAGTGGGCAGAGGCTCAAAAGCAAGTACTTTCCCTGCTCAATATCAGAGCTATTCAACCTGTTCCAGTAGAACAAAGGGGTCAGAGTTTCTACTCCAGACTTTTCCTGTTGCCCAGAAAAGGGGGCTGTTGGCACCCAATCCTGGATCTTTCAGTTCTCAACACCTTTCTGGTGGTCCCATAATTCAAGGTGCTTACCCTGCAACAGCTTCTCCCTATGCTAGACAAGGATGCCTGATTAGGCACTCTAGACTTAAAAGAAGCTTATCTGCACATTCCCATAAGGAAGTCTTGCAGGAAATATCTAAGTTTCAGGGCAGGATCTATGCACTATCAGCTTTTTGCACTTCCCTTTGGCTTATCTACTGCTCCCAGGGTATTCACAAAATGCCTGGCTCCAGCCATTGCATACTGCAGGCAGAGAAATATCCACATTTACCCATACTTGGACGACTGCCTGATTCAGGCGGACAGTCGGGAATTGCTGCTTCAGCACCTGGCATTTGTAAAAAGCTTTCTCACTTCATTGGGGTACACCATCAATGAAAAGAAATCTGAAATGGTACCTAGTCAAAAGATTGTATTCGTGGGAGCAAGCTTGGACACAACTTCCCAGATGGCATTTCTCACTACAAAAAAACAGGTGCATCTGACATACTACTTCAGACAAATGGCCACCAGAACCCAGCTATCTGCAAGAAAAATACTGCAAGCCCTAGGGTTCATGGCCTCATGTATTCTACTAATTCCATATGCAAGACTGCATATGAGAAAACTTCAATGGTACTTAAAAAGTCTTTGGTGCCAGCATTTCCAGGAGTTGGAAACCGTCATTCCTATCATACCTTGTTTAAGGACAGAGTTCCTCTGGTGGACAGAAGCATGCAACCACAACAAGGGACTGCATTTTACTCAATCCACGCCACCCAAACCCTGACATCAGACTGCATGGGGGGCACACATGGCAGGCAAATGCATTCAGGGCCACTGGAGCTCAAGGCACATTCTCCTGCACATCAGTCAAAAAGAGATGCTAGCTGTACAGCATGCTCTGACAGCTTTCAAATACATAATCCTTCCAGGACAACTGCTGATAAAAACAGACAACACCACAGTTATGTGGTGCATAAACAAGGAGGGGACAACCCATTCTTACCCACTCTGCAGGTTAGCCATAGCCCTGTGGAACACAGCCTTGAGCAACCAAGTCTATCTACAAGCTCAATTCCTGCCAGGCAAATAAAATTCACTGGCAGACAACTTAAGCAAAAATCTACTCGACCCACTCGAGTGGAAATTGAAGCTCAACACCTTCAACCTTCTGATCCAGAGGTGGGACACACCAGTGGTGGGTCTCTCTGCCTCCCCCGAGAACCACCAGTTAAGCAACTACTGCACCAGGAACCCTCACAGCAGGGGCTGGAAGGTGGATGCCCTATCCTTTCAGTGGGAAAACCTCTCAATCTATGCCTTTCCCCCTCTGCCCCTTCTCTCAAGAGTACTACTCAAAGTAAAATGAGACAGGCCAAGGGCAATTCTGATTGCACCAGACTGGCCACTCCAGCCTGGTACCCACTCCTGCGCAGCCTGACAACGGTGCCACCCTGGCACCTACACCAGACTCCTACCCTGCTATCTCAGCAGGAGGGACAGATTTTTCATTCACAATTGCAAACCCTAAACCTTGCAGCCTGGCTTATCCCTTGAATACCCCACCAGCAACCCTCATCAGACAGGTGCTTTACATCATTCTTGAAGCCAGAAGGCCTAGTACTAGGAAATCCCATGCTGAAAAGTGGAAAACGATATTGTTCTTGGACTCAGTCTAAAGGAAAGGACATAGCAGTGCCCTCCTTGCCTTTAATCTTGGATTACCTAGCAGAGCTACTCCACAGAGGCCTATCCTTTCCTCCATTAAGATTCATGCCTCTGCCATCTTGGTTCATTATAATACTGAGCCACCTCTATTTTCTCACCCCCTCATCAAACAGTTCCTGAGAGGGGCTAACAACTTAAGGCCCCAAAGGAGAGCACCCATCCCTGCCTGGGACCTTAACTTTGTACTGGAAAAGCTCACACTTCCCCCTTTTGAACCTGCTGCTTCAGCAGAGTTAAAGTTCCTCTCTTGGAAAACAGCCTTACTTTTAGCCATAACTTCAGCTAGAAGAGTGTCTGAGTTACAGGCACTAATCGCTGTGGAACCCTTCATTATTTTCCATGCTGACAGGGTTTCCCTCAAGACTAACGTGTCTTTTATGCCTAAGGTGGTGTCCAGTGTGGCTATAAACCAATCCATCCATTTACCAACCTTCTTCTCTAACCCACAGAATAAAGGGGAAAGGATCTTGCACTCTTTGGATGTGCACAGAAAGCTCAGGTTCTATCTTGATAAGACTAAGCCTTTCAGAAAATCTGACCAGCTGATAGTCAGCTTTGCTTCAGGGGCAGAGGGTAAGGCCATTTTAAAACAAACCATTTCCAAATGGATAGCACACTGCATCCGTTTCTCCTACAAGCACTATGGAAAACCAAACCCTCTGGGGGTCAGAACACATTCCACTAGGGCTACTTCTACCTCTACAGCATTTCTCAGGGGAATCCCTACCATGGACATTCTGGAAGCTGCAACCTGGAGTTCTGTACACACCTTCACCAAGCATTACCACTTACCTATTTTTTTCAAATCCAGGGCTGGATTTGCTGCAACAGTCTTGTAAGGCCTACTAGCCAGCCCTAACACTTCTTGACTGCCTCCACACTTCCTCTCCAGGTCCTCAATAAGACTCCCCACTGGCACAGCTATAGGGTCCAGATCTCAGCCTAGTGAGTAAGCTAAAACCTCCAGCACAATCTCTGTCCAACCAGTGCTTCGTGTCCCAGCCCAAGTAACTGACACACACACACACACTTTGAGAAGAGTTTATACAACCACACAGACACTTGTGGGGAAGGCTGGCACATGTTTTCCAGCTGTGCCCCTTTTACCCAGACTATATGGTAGTACCAGCTGCCACCACCCACTAATATTTATCAGCTACTCAAAGGCCCTTAAAAGGGTGTCCAAGTATTACTGTGCAGTATTATTATCCAATTAGTAGTATAGCCCAGGCCTAAAGCTATTAGAGTGGGTTTGTACAATTTTACCAAAGACATGCAAGTACTCTAAAGAACTTAAATTATCTCTCCAAAAACAGCCACAGTTGAAAGGGTTAAAATATTTAATAACAAATAGTCAAAACACAAGACAATACTTTTTACTACACAGTGCTAGTTAAGAGTTCAGAGATCACAGAGAAATACTTAAAGTAATTCAGTAGTACAGTTCTGACATCACAGAAAAACAGTCTAATCTTTCTAGTTTCTAGCTATTTCTAAGAGAAAATACAAGTCTAAGATAAACTTACATATAGAGCAAATGCAGTGCTGAGTTGGATGGTCAAGACAAAAAAATGCTTAATGCTCTCTGATTCTCTCTGTTTATAAAATCACATTCCTGGTTCACATTGCATCATTCTTCACACTTCCCTGGGATCCCAGGCTAACATAAACTACATTTACATTCTTCACCTCTGGGCAGAAACCAGAGCAGTAAAGGACATTTATGCATGAAAATTCTGGCCATTAACTCTGGCCTTAAAACAATAGCAAGAATTCCTTCATCTAGACTGGTCGGATCCGTGTTTACATCAAAGGATCACAACATGCGTTACTTGGTCAGTAGAGTGCAGTTGTTACATTTTTTCCAGTTCCACATGTAACACTATTTTTACCATTTAAGACAACAAGCCTGTGGTTTACATTAATATTTACAGATGACAGAATTATCTCCAAAATTCTATTTGTCTAGTCTGGCAGCTTTCACCTATCTTCACCCAATCTTCAAGAATTATCTCCAAAATTCTGTCTGACTAGTCTGGCAGCCTTCACCTATCTTCACCCAATCTTCATAGACTGTATCATACACTTACATTTATTTTTATTCTGATTAATTATACATTATGCACATATACTTATTTATATTCATATTTATATATGCATGGATTTATATTATTCATACAATTAACATATTATGATCTGTTATTTAGAATTTTTTTATTTATATATATTTTTATATACATATTCTCGATATATATACATTTTTATATTTACTAGAAGCATAAGGCAGCTGAATACAAGAATTATATATTGATCTGCATTTTCTAAGTATAGGCCAGATGTCTGGCAACCTATTGAGTTATCTTTGCATGTTGTTACTAACGGCTATGGTTGCAATATATTAAGTAGGCTGCCATTTATCATTTGTTGTTTTAAATATAAATTCAATTCTAATATATTAGATGCAATATTATAAATTATGGTTAAGCAAGTTGTAATATCAGTTAACATCTAGATATTATGATAGGATACATTTTTGGTTAAACGCAAGTAGTGCACTATAGATGTATTAATTTTTAGACAACTGATTTGAGATTACTATAATCAACTAACAATTTCTGGAGAGTTACATCAATTTCAGCTAAATATAAAAGTCATGAGTTTTATAACATATATTTTTATACATATTTTTTGATTAGATGCTTAGTTTTGTTAAATAAGTTATGGGATGTTTATTATTATGTTTGAGGATTTAATATAGTGTTGCTTTTATAATGAATGTTGCATTTTTACTTGATTTAAACAGAATATTCCGAATTAACTAATGGGGTGTATGCATTTTCTTAATGATGCAATCATGTGATTATGTAATGAGTATGTTAATTGAACCTTGCAGTTTTTTACTATATAAGTGTGAATAAGTCGTACAAGTTATTAGATCTGATGAAGCGTACGATGTAGGTACGCGAAAGCGCTCATCTATTTTTTACTCTTTGCACTTGGATTAAATACATATATTTTTACTACAATTTGTGGAAGTCCGACTTGGTTTTTGTGTTTCTACTCAGCCACTGCAGTCGTACGAAGTTGAACTTTGGGTCAGTTGTCTTGTTTTGTGTTTTTTCGCCAATCTTCATAGCCTGCACTAATTCTGTCATTGTTTCTGGATTTCAAACCATAGCATGACAGGCCAAATCAACTTTTTAGGACTTTACCATATGTCAAAGTTTAGGAATGTACAGCTGGATTCTCTCCTCAACTCTAGCTTCTTCTCAAATATCTGCCTTACTGCAAACATCGGAACATTTGTGCTGCATCCTGATCTGCATCTTAACTTGCTCACCTCTCATCATACTTCACTGTTTTGCATATTCTTTTATCAGTCACCCTCTCCAGCATGTTTGTGCAGTGTGACAGGGGTTTTTATACCTGTGTAGTGCCCACACCTGTGAATTTCCCCTTTGTTCTTGTACACTGGCACTAGAATGACTATTTTCCAGTCATCTAGAATATACATTTCTCTCCATGCTGCTGTATCATCTGGAGCTATTTCTCCAATAACTCACCTAGAATCTTCATCATATCTGCTAAGATCTCATCTGAGCTTGCTGCTTTCCATTACTTAATTTTCCTTAGTGCTGTTCTTGCTTCTTCAAAGGTGGGCTCATCTTTCTCTTTCATTGTAGGCTGTGTTTGGGCCAGGACAACTTCTGTGGAGTTTTTTTTCATTCAGAAGTTGATGGAAGTACTCCTTCCATCTGCCTTTAATTCCTGTGGAAAGGTGAGTAGGTTGTTGCTGGCATCCTTTATGAAGGGTGAGTAGGTTGTTGCTGGCATCCTTTATGAAGGGTGTCTGTTGACTTGTCTTCTTTATTGTAGGATTATAGGAGGTTACTAGGCTAATGGCCCTGTGGCCCTTACAAGTCTAGCCAAGAGTTTATCCCAAAAAGAAACCTCAGTCAGCACTTCTCACCCCTGTCTGTGAGGGATACACGTGGAACCCCTGGGACAAATTTGTGGTTTCCCATCCACTCATCAAGATTGAAGAGGGTCAGTGAGGTACTCTGTTTGACATGTATGGGAAGTCTATTCCAGAGATGAGGCAGCCTCTGGGAGACAAACCTGTTTCTCCAGCAGAGTTTATTAATGTCACATATTAGACTCAGGCCTTTTGAGTGGGTAATGCACAGGGAGTTAGGCTATGTATATGGAGCATCTCTAGTAGGGCAGGGTCTGAGATTGCCTTGTAGGTGAGACACAGATCACCTCTGAGCAATCTGTACGATACCGAGTAGAGTGATAGTGATTTGAGTCTGTCCGCACAGGACAGGTGTTGGAGGCCATGGATTCTCTTTATGAAGTATTTCTGTGGCCTTTCCAGTTGGTGCAGATGTTTGTAGAGGTACATACCAAATGCGGAGTTATACTCAATTATTGATCTGAGGGAGGAGTATAGAGAGGTAATAACCTCCTTTTTTCTGGATGCAGTACCTTTACTTATGAGATGAACGAAGTAAAAGGCTTTTCTGACCACTGCTGGCTACATGATGGTTGAATGTGAGATTATTATCAACCAGAGTTGCCTTATTTGTTTTTGCCATCTGCTGAGTCAATTTCCAGAAGCTGGTAAAGTTCCTTTGATGCTCTATTCTTTGTTATTGCAGCTGCTCTCTTTGCCTGCTTTGTAGCCAACCAGTATTTCTTCTTATCCTGATCCATCTTCTGTCTGCTGCTTTTTTCCTGCATTCCTCTTCCTTTTTATAACTTCCTGGACTTCACATTTCAACACGAGCTTTTCTTATGTGCCTTACTTCTTTTCCTGGCATGGCTGCATGTCTGATGTTCATCGTGTTTCACTGTTGCAGTCATTACACTTGGGTTATCCTGCTGGCAGGCAACCCGCAGTCAGCCAGAATTCCAAAGTCTAGGTCCGGCATCTGTTGCTGTCACCTCTTCCCTGACATCAGTGCGCCAGGGGGTATAAAAGATGCAGCCGACACCATTTTCTTCAGTCTTTCTTGCCGCATGGTGCCCGAAGCAAAAGCAGTTCGCAAGTGCCGGTCGGCCAACTCCTGAGATTTTCGAAATTGAATTTCAGAACTGAAGTGTTCAGTAAAGCTAAGTACCCCGTTGGGGAAACTTTTTCTTGCTCCAGACCGATGTCAGTAAAAGTTAACAATTGTACTTCTTGTGGGAAGCAAATACCTCATAAGGATTTTCACTCTTACTGTATTCCTTGCCTAGGCCCTGACCACAACGTTGCAAGTTGTCGGTTTTGTGCTAGATTCAACCAACGCACTATTAAGCGTCGGTTTGATTTTGCTTTACATTACTTTGGCCGAAGATTTAACTACATAATGCCGCCGGAACAACCGACGACCGGAATTCATAAAAAACGCAAAGACAAAGAAAAGGACAGGCATCCGAGGTCCAAAACCGACAACGAAGCCTCTTCTAGGCCAGTCGCCGGTTCTCAGTGAGGTGCTTTCACAGCCCCTGACACCCGCTACCTCAGAGCCACAGCCCGCATCCGACTCCCACGTGGAGACACCTAGGCCTCTGGAAACTCAAGGTATTGGGCCTACGAAAACTATTCCCTCAGATGGGTGCGGAGCCGCTGTGCAGGCATCGGCTTCTGAGGGTTTTTTCAGACCTTTACAGCTTACTATTAAGTCCACTACAGCAGCCAAGGCAAAGTCAAAAACACCATTAAAGACAAGGAAACAAGTACAGCATTCCCCTGGACAGTCATCCATGTCAAAGAAACAGATGCTTAAAATGGCCGAGGACCTAATTACTTTGATCAGGGGTTCCCATCCACCTCCTGATAAATGGCCTAGGCAAGACACTGACTATGACTCCTCTGACCAGGTTTCTATTTCTTCTGATTCATCTTCAGATCAGGGATATTCTCTCCCTCCCTATGAGGACTCTGATGCAGAAGAATCTATACCTTCAGCCTCTCTGCCTGAGGATTACTCTTTTGTGGAAACCTTGCACACCATGAGGGAGCATTTCTATTGGGAGAGCCAGGATTATTCAGAATCCAAGAAAAGGCTCAGAGACTTTCTTTTATTGCCTCAGCACAGGCCCCTGGCTATCCCCCCTGTGCTTGATATTGTTGATGATGTTTCCTCTGAATCCATTTTGTCTCCTGATTCTTTACCCCCTGCACCAGTCAAGCCAGACAGGTACTACAGGGTCCCAGACTCTCATAAATGTCTTTATAGAAACCCTGCTGCTGACCTAGAAACAATTTCTCAGGGTCCCAAAGGGGTTAAGGCTTCCACTGCAAAAAACCCTATCCCCTCTGATAGGGATTCCAGAGCTCTGGATAGATAGGGTAAAAAAGTTTACACTTCTGCTACTTTAGCTGTAAGGGCTTTAAACTGCCAGTTTCACATGCTTAAATATCAACAGTACCTAATGTCTTTGTTAAAACAGAAAATGCTTACAAACTCAGAATGTCCTGACAATAAGGAAATGCAGGATTTATTGCATGCTGCTGAACAAGTGGGAAAGCATACCCTGCAATGTGGTTTTGATTCATTAGAGGCTTCTTGCAGAGCCGCAGTTACAGGCTCTGTCATTCGAAGGCATGTTTGGTTAAAAGAACAAAGTTTACCTGATCATGTTAAAGTAAAATTATTGCATGCTGCACTACAGCATGATACTTTGTTTGGTGTTAAGGCAGAAGAGGTGTTAAAGAAAATGGAGTATAAAGCAAAGTCAATGCAGACAGTAAAGGATTTCTTGCAGGTTCAGCCACCTAGATTTAGCAGAAACTGGCCTTCTAAAAATTGGTTCTTTCCGGTATCAGACAGGCCACAAAGAGGCAGATGCAGATGCCCAAGAGGCAGATCTCAGCCCCAAGGCTCATACAGACCTAAACAATGGGGTGCTTCAGCCCCCAAAGGAGGAGAAGACAAATCACAACCTTATAGGAAACAGTCCAAATGACTTCCCTCTACAAATGCCAAGCATTTACCTTTTGGCAGCACCCTTAGGGGGAAAGCTAGCACTTTTCTCACAAAATTGGCACATGATCACCCAGGACAAATGGGTACTGAATATTGTTTCTCAGGGTTACAGGTTCCACTTTCACACCCTTCCAAAATCAAAAGGTATGCCAGACCTGCCACAAAACCAATGGGCAGAGGCACAAAAACAAATTTCTGCTCTCATGGACATGAGAGCTATTCAAAAAGTACCACAGCAAGAACAGGGACAAGGTTTTTACTCAAGACTTTTCCTGGTACCCAGAAAGGACAAAGCCTGGAGACCAATACTGGACCTGTCAATCCTAAATACTTTCCTGGATATTCCAAAATTCAAAATGTTAACACTGCAGCAACTTCTACCCATGCTGGGCAAGAAGGCTTGGCTAGTTACTTTGGACCTCAAGGAGGCATACCTGCATGTCCCAATCAGACAATCTTGCAGAAGATACATCAGATTCATAGCTGGCTCAATGCATTACCAATTCTCTGCACTGCCCTTTGGCTTGTCTACTGTGCCCAGGGTTTTCACAAAATGCCTGGCACCAGTAATTGCATTCTGCAGACAAAAAGGAATTCAAATATATCCCTACTTGGACGACTGCCTTATTCAAGCAGAGAGCAAGGACATTCTACTAAAGCATCTGGCGTTTGTAAAAAGATTACTAATTTGCCTAGGGTACACAGTAAACGGAAAGAAGTAAAAACTAGTGCCCTCTCAAGAGATAATATTCCTAGGTGCAAGCTTAAATACAACTGCCCAGATGGCTTATCTCACGCCAGACAAGCAAAGGCAACTGACTCATTACTTTCAAGTGATGGCAACAAAGACCCAGCTCCCTGCAAGAAAAATTCTGCAGGCTCTGGGCTTCATGGCATCCTGCATTCTACTAATTCCATATGCAAGACTGCATATGGGGAAACTACAATGGTATCTAAAAAGTGTTTGGACTCAACATTGCCACAGCCTGGAAACAATAATAATGCTTATTCCCTGCCTACAACAGCAGTTTCGATGGTGGGCACTGGCCTGTCACCACAACAAGGGACAGCCTTTCACCTTACCCACAGCCAGGCAGACAATAACAACAGATGCATTGGATTATGCCTGGGGGGCACACATGGCAGGAAAATGTATTCAAGGCACGTGGCCCAAGGAACAAATGCATCTTCACATCAATCAAAAAGAGATGCTAGCTGTACAGCATGCCCTGACAGCCATCAAGGATCTACTACATCCAGAACAACTATTACTAAAGACGGACAATACCACAGTTATGTGGTACATAAACAAGCAAGGGGGCACACATTCCTACCCCCTCTGCAGGCAAGCCATGACTTTGTGGAACACAGCACTGACTTACCAAGTACATCTGCAGGCACAATTCCTCCCAGGAAAGAAAAATGCTCTGGCATACGAACTAAGCAGAAATCTCATGGATCCTCACGAATGGAAACTAAATCCACAGGTCTTCAGCATGATAACAAGGAAATGGGGACGTCCAGACATAGATTTTTTGCCTCCCCTCACAACTGCCAACTACAGAGATTCTCCACAAAAACTTATCACTCACAAGCATGGAAAGTGGATGCTCTATCCTTCAGCTGGAAAACACTGACAGTTTATGCCTTTCCTCCACTGCCTCTTCTTCCCAAGGTGCTCCTAAAAGTCAGACAAGAGAAGCCAAAAATGATTGATTGCCCCAGACTGGCCACGCCAGCACTGGTACCCAATCCTAAAGAGCTTGTCTCAAGGCCCAGCCTGGCCTTGTCCTCAAATTCCTCATCTTCTGACTCAACAAAACAATCAGATTCTGCACAGTCAGCTCAGAACCTTAAATCTGGCTGCATGGCAGATAATATAGCCACTCTGACCACACCTCTCTCTAAAGCTGTTATGGATGTCATTTTAGAAGCCAGGGGTCCAGCACTAGGAAATCTTATGCAGAAAAATGGAAGAGATTCTGTGCTTGGAACCAGGCACAAGGACTCGAACCACTTGTTCCAAATATACCTCAGATTTTACAATACCTTACTGAGATGCTGGACAAAGGCCTATCCTTCTCATCAATTAAGATCCATGCCTCTGCCATTTCAGCTCATTACAATACGGAACCTCCTATTTTCTCTCATCCACTACTAAGACAGTACCTCAGAGGGGCAAAAAACACAAGACCCCCAAGGAGAGCACCGATACCTACATGGGACCTCAATTTTGTTTTAGAAAAGCTCACACTGCCTCCTTTTGAGCCAGCCAATACAGCTGATATAAAATTCTTATCATGGAAAACTGCTCTGCTCCTAGCAATAACTTCAGCAAGAAGAGTCTCAGAGTTACATGCATTAATGGCAGTGGAACCTTTCATCATTTTTCATCAGGACAGGGTTTCTCTAAGGACAAACCCAACATTTATGCCAAAGGTAGTATCCAGTGTGGCTCTTAACCAAACCATTCATTTGCCAACATTTTATCCAAATCCCCAGAATAAAGGGGAGAGACTTCTGCACGCTTTGGACATAAACATGACATCAGCCGAAAGGAGGTGTGTGTTTCCTTAAGCACTAGTGCTAGAAAATTGTCATAATTGTACAGACCTGGGTGTATCAAAAGAAGAAATCATAATTGTTGCTCACTTCTTCTTTAATTATCATTTCTGACATAGGCAGTGTTAAATTTATATGAATGAAAATAAGTAAATCACAAACAAGTAAGCAAAAAGGTACCAAAAACACTGAGAAACTGATAATCCACACTAGTACCACTGTCCGGCAAAGCAATAAAGCCACGGATTGATTCTTAAGTAAACGTCCGTTTGTTGAATAAAATCCAAGCAGTTGCAGTAACACATAAATGTTTTAACCACTCCGTTTTCGTTTAAGACACTTCATCAGATGTGGGCCATCATTAACTAACTCTCACTGTATATAGCTTAAAATAATGACATCACCAATGAAATTATCCAATGAATAAAGATGCATAAACTTTTAGGGGCACGGATGGGTCCGGGTCCCAGTGAGGGTGAGCGAGTGTGGACAGCCCCTATCAGACAATTTCTTGAGGTATTGTCCCTTCTGCCCATCTGTGCCCTTAAAAGTTTATGCATCTTTATTCATTGGATAGTTTCATTGGTGATGTCATTATTTTACGCTATGTAAAGTGAGTTAGTTAAAGATGGCCCACATCTGATGAAGTGTCTTAAATGAAAATAGAGTGGTTAAAATGTTTGTGTTATTGCATGTGTTTCTGCAACTGCTTGGATTTTACTCAGTAAACGGGCGTTTACTTAAGAATCAATCCGTGGCTTTATTGCTTCGCCGGACAGTGGTACTAGTGTGGGTTATGAATGAAAATAAACCATACTGACACAATCTCAATTCCAAACATTATACTTAACAAACTATGCCAATACAACTGTAGTTGCAAACATTATACATCACTTATAATGTATCCAGTCATTGTCAGTAAACCATTACATAGCTCATTCAATTTCTGCCTTCTTTTAAACCTTATTCCTCCTCTGCAGGTATTGATCTCACACTTGCCATTTTTCCTATGTAATTTGTTCCTACCCTTTTCTAAAGATCCCTATTCCAGTTGTTTTATCTCTGTTACTGTGTTCGCTTTTTCTAGTAAAGTTGGTTTAGACTTTGATTTACATTTTCTAGTAATTGTTTTTTTTTGGCAGCCATCGTAATTAGATTCGGCAAAGCCTTACTATGTTTAGGCCATTTTGATTCTGTATCATAGCTCAAAAAAATCATTTCCTTAGTTGCACCAATTTACTCCCATAGGATCTCCAACAGAGCAGTGTGCAGGGAATCTTTACTTCTGCCAACTCATTAATCTGCCATAAAATATTTTCCCAGTTACCTCTGTCTTCCCCATCACAACTCCAACATTTGTGGTCTACCTGTGGAAAACTTGGGGTATAAAGGTATCTATAAAAACAAGCAACACAGTAGCAGGGACAAACAAATTGTTCACCAAACAAAAAATCCACTGTGTTATATACTGGATCTTTTGGTTGGTGAATAATTTGTGTCCCTGCTACTGTGTTGCTTGCTGTTTTCTTTGTGTCTTGGGGCACAGAATGATGTCTGAAGGTGGGCTGGACAGTATTGAACTTGATTATCATCCTGTTACCAATGAACCTTCCAGTTTCAATAGAAAAGAACATTTGGATTCAGTATTGAAAGGTGCCAACTAATCCACTCTTAAATATTAGCATTACGGATACTGGGGATGCTAATGTTGAGCATTCAGGTATTGATTTTACTTTACTATGAAACATGCTTTACAGAATTAAACATGACCTAATTAAACTTAAGAAGCTGCAGATGCAGTGTTTTCATTTTGAAGCATGCCAAACTTAAAAAGTGATTCCCTGTGGGCTAATGGTCTTGAAGATGCTCACTTATGAGGAATGCTATCCTGCATTACTCACTCAATGGCAAAAACTTAATATACAAGTCAGTTATGACTATCTTTATTTGTTGATTGAACATTTTAAACCTGAGGAACATTTGCTTGCTGATCATAATAAAGCATCAGGAAACTTTGCACTGAATGCTGTTTTAGATTCTGCCATCATTCTTTTTTTTACTAAATATTTTTTTTTATTATTTCAAATAAGATGTCTTAAACATTACATGAAATAAAGATAAATAACATATTTACAATTCTAAAACATTACTAACTTCAAACCATTATATAACTATTTACATTGGTGTCTATGCAAATAACATTGAAATTCTATATTATATAAAGTTAGAAACATAAGATGATATATCTTCTTCAATCTTTTCGAGTATTTCCAGTACTTTCATCCAAGAGTAATAGTAAGAAGTAGATCTTTTAGTTCTGTTCTTCACTGTTAATATTTCCTTGTGAGCAACTGTTGTTGTTAAATTCTCAAATTCCTTGAGCGTAGGAGAAGCCTCATTTTTCCAGTGTATAGTTATGATTTTACGTGAAATTGCCAATAGTGACTATAGGATTTTAGTGTCTTTTTTTGGTACACAGTTTGGAATAGGAGAGTTGAATAAAATTAAAGACTTTGTTAATTGAAAATTATCATTATAAACAGTCTGAAAAAATAGTTAATGGATTTCCAGTTCATATTGAGACACATACATTCATAAAAAAACATGCTGCCAATCTGCTTTTATCTTGATATGGCATCTCCAACATTGATCTTCAATAGAATACATTTTGGCTAACCTATGTGGTGTATAGAAACTTCTGTGTAGATATCTCTAAGTGAATCATTGCCAGTATTAATGTATAATAATCCCAGTATGATTTTTCATGATAGTTTTTTGTTTTTTTAACAATTTTATAGATATTAGATAAATAACCTGTACCCTGATAAGGCTGTTTTGTGATAAGAATAAGGTATTAAATGAGTTTTGGAGCTTCATGTCTAACTGAAGGTTGCATCTGTTCTATTTTATTTATAAGAAAATGCCTTAGCTTTTGTAAAAACAACCAATTGTCTTTATTTATATTATAATTATAAATTATCTGTTCATTTGTTAGAATTTTCCCTTTCTCTATAAGTTGATGCCAAAAGAGTAATGTTTCTTCTTTAAGTATATTTATTTTAGATATTT
The DNA here is from genome assembly GCF_019279795.1 of Protopterus annectens. Classification (NCBI taxonomy): domain Eukaryota; kingdom Metazoa; phylum Chordata; order Ceratodontiformes; family Protopteridae; genus Protopterus; species Protopterus annectens. The sequence continues at coordinate 611,813,102 of NC_056747.1, forward strand.
GGAATGTATCTAGAATATTTGGTGTAAAAGCTATAGGGAAAATAAGAAAATCCAAGAATTAATATTTGGTATTTTGTTTATATATGTTTTGAACACAAAGTGTAGAGCTTATATAGTTTGATGGCAATTTATTAATATTATTCCTTTTCCCTAAAAAATAATCTTTTAACATCCATATAAGGGGTGATGGTATTACTGTTAAGTTGTCTTGTATGTGATTATAATTGATTTCTATGTAAATCTGCTCATGGGCTTGTTTCCATATAGGTGTGTATGAGTTATTTAACCATAGTGTTATGTTTTTAATAACAGATGAGGTAATATATAAATCAATATCCGGTAAATTAATTCCACCGTCTTCCCAATCTGGCAAATGTTTATTTAAGGCTATACGGGGTTTATTTGGAAACAATAGAAAATTAAAAATTAGTTTATTGTATCTTTGAATAATATATTTAGGAGGTGGCAATGAAAAATGTTGTATTAAGTATAATATTTTGGGAAATATGATTATTTTAATAAGATATAATCTGTCTGCTGTTGAAAAGATATATTTATTCCAGTAACCAATTGCTTGTTCTATTTTGTCTAGTATTTTATTATAGTTAAATATTAGAGAATCTGTTAATTCATTGAGTAGATTTATTCCCAGATATAATAATTTACTTTCTGTTACTATATATTTGGAAAATCTTTTACTTATATTATTTTTTTTTACAATTACAGGGCATAATTTTAGTTTTGTTTTCATTAAATTTTAAGCCTGAAATATTTTGAAATTTATTCATGGAGTTAAATAGAGCATTCAAAGACTCATTTGCATCTGAGAGAGTTAATAGTATGTCATCAGCAAAGAGTTGGATTTTAAGGTTTAACATTTTATTAATACAAATGCCCTTTATGTTATTGTTTGATCTGATTTGATTTTCAAAGGGTTCTATGAGTAATGCAAATAACAATGGTGATAAAGGGCAACCTTGTTTAGTTCCCTTTTTGATTGTTATAGGGCCTGATCTATGTGATCCCATTTTAACATATGCAGTAGATTTTTCATATAGTATTTGGATAAGATTATTAAAATTAGAAGGAAAGTTATATTCTTTTAAAACTAGTGAAAGAAAGTTCCAGTTAACTGAATCAAAAGCTTTATTAATATCTAATGAGATTACATTTAAATCTAAGACTTTGTTTGCTATAATCTATTAATGTTAGTATTCTTTTAATATTATCTGAAGTATTTCTTCCTTTAGTAAAACCTGTTTGATCTTTGTGAATTAAGAAAGGAAGAAAGTGTTTGATCCTATTCATGATATAGCCATAAACATCTTATAGTCTATATTGAGTAATGATATTGGCCTATATGAGGAACACTGTTTCTCATCTTTATCTGGTTTGATAATTGGGGATATCAATGAATATTTCCAAGACGGTGGTATATTCAAATCTTTATTGGCTATATCATATACTTTTAATAATAAGGATATGGCTTGATTGGGTATTAATTTATACATTTCTGGTAGCATATTGTCTGGGCCGGGTGCTTTATTTGTCTTGAGCTTTTTAATTTGTGATTTTAATTCTGTCATATTGATTGGTTTGCTTATAATGTCTATTTGTTCTTGTGTTAATTTAATATGAATATTATTTTCTAAGTATTTTTTTATATCCTTAGTAGGTGTATCTTGAGTATTTATGGAATTATCAATGTTAAATTGGAGTCTGAATGCTTCTAAAATATCATTTAGTTCCGTAAATCTTTTGTTAGTATTAGGAATAAATATTTCTTTTATTTGCTTAGATTTAATTATTTTTCTTGTTCTATTAGTTAAGTGTCTCAGGTGTGCTGTATTAGTAGAGTATGAGTTTATTTTTATCTTTTCTAAGTTAATCATAATCTTATGATGTAGCAATGCTGTATACTTCTTATTGATCTGTGTAAGTTCTTGAACTTGAGTAGCATTACCCTGTTGTATTTCCAGTTTCAATTTATCTGCTTTGTTTTGTAAGTCTAGCATATCTTTATTCCATAACTTCCTTTTATTTATGTACCAGGATAATATCTTCCCATATGTAACTGCTTTTAATGAATCCCAGACATATATTTCTGAAATATCTTCTGTGTAATTTATTTCTAGAAAGTTTTTGATGGTTTCTTCATAAAATTCTTTGAAATCTGTCAATTTTGTGATATAGGAAGGTATCCTAGTAATGGGATTTGAATAAAATGGTGTAAGCTCTATCTCAAAGACTATGGCATTATGATCAGATAAGGGGCAATTTATAATTTTGACTTTGTCAATTTTTGTTATTAGGTCATTGGCAACATATATTCTATCAGTTCTAGAGTTAGTTTTATATCTATGAGAATAAAATGTGAAGATTAGTGAGTCTGGTTCTGCAAATTCATTTATATCTTTTAAATACAATGTATCTCTAAATTTTGATAGTGCTTTAGAGATAGGTTGTTTTTTTCTTTTAGATTTAGAATCTGTATCTTTTTCATTCATTATACAGTTGAAGTCTCCTGCCAATATCAGGCTACCCTTAGTTAAATGAATTATCTCTTTAAAAATGCTGTTTAACTGTTTTTAATCCTAGTCCTGGGATCCAATATAGATTTACTAACATATAGATTCTCTTATTTAATTCTATTGAAGCTAGACAAAACATGCCTGATGTATCTTGATGAGTAGTAATTATTTTAGGTGTTATAGTTGAGCTGCGAAGTAGTATAGCTACTCCTCTTTTTTGTTTTGCATTGAGAGTTTATTAGTACTGTGTAATTATTAATATGTAAGTTGTTTATATCTCTATCTAATAAGTGTGTCTCTTGTAGAAAGACTATTTGTGGTTTATGTAAGTTTATGTACTTGTATAGGCTTCTCCTTTTATTACTATTATTTAGACCATTAACATTTATGGATAAACATTTCATTTGCTAGTTTTGAGTTTGTTTTATGTGTGAGTTTATGTAAATGTTGTTTATTCTTAGTTCCTTCTTGGATACAGAATTCAAAAAGTTTTTCCTGTATGATTTTTGCATGTTTCTGAGTGACACCAAAGTGATAGAATAAAAAAAAACAAAGAACTTCCAAACTTGTAATTCTTAACCTTAAAAACCATTCCCTATCGCTTTGAGGTAATATACCTCTTTGTTTGGTTAGTGAATCTAACCAAACAAACTTTCTACCCTCACAATTAATATTTGGATCAGTTTCTCTTATCCTCTTAGTTTTTAAATAAAGATAATTGAATAATATATTAAGATAATCTAATCAGTTAAAATATATACATATATTCTTTACTCATCTTATTGTAATTCAGTAATACTTATTTCTAATCAGGTTTCAAAAAGGTACAAATATTTAGATTAAGGTATCATTTCAAAATAGTTTAGGGTTTTAATAGACATCATGTTAAAATCTATAACTGTATATTTCATACATCTGTTGAAAACTATTTACTGACATTACTGTATAATACAATACCATTGTTGTGCAAGTGTTTTAGACTACTCATGTCCGAAACCAGTGTTTAAATTAGTATTTGTTTATAATATAAATAATATAAACATGTATATAAATGTTTATAATATAAACTCTAGCTACCTGTTCAGGACTGCCAGCAGCCAATAGCCCCTGTCCCCTCCACTATACTAGTACTGGCTGTTATCTCCACCCCATAGATATTACTGCAACTGGCTATACTTTTTTTCCTCTCTCCCCTTCTCTATTACCCCTTTTTTACTTGCATAGTTTTGATAAGTCACTGACTTTGACCACTAGGTGGCATCCTACTACTATCCTATCTACTCTTGGTTCACTTTTTCTACACTCTCCAATACCATACTTTTGTCCTGTTCCTGACTCTATTTCTCTAACCCATTTTGCTTTTTACTCTGTCTGAACCCTGCCAAACCACCCTTCTACTGTACTGTATCTCTACAAACCTGTGTATTTTCTGAGGTTAATTTAACTTCACACTCAACTTTTACTCTTACCTTTTACATACCTACCTGCTGCTTCCTCACCTTAAAGATTGTTTTTCTTTCACACTGCTATACCACTCTCTTGTGTTTTACTCCTAGTTTGTGCCCCTCTCCTCTTTAAAATAACTCTCTAGGGACTTCCCTAGCTCACCTTAGTCCCCTCATCTATATTCTCTCCCACAAGGCTCTACATCTTAGGTTTTCCTTTCTTCCACACCCCACCCCCCTTCTTTCACCCGTATACTTTACCTCTCCTACTCTCCTATCTCTATTCCCCCCCCTTCATCTTCTTCCCACCCCTTTTTAGTCATCAACCACTCTCCTTCAGGTATATTTTCCCGCCCAAGACCTGTATTATGCATCCTCCCTGCAGTACCCTCCCCCAAACTCTCTAGGGAACCTTATAAATATATCCCTATATCCCTAGACACCATCTTTACTTTTCCTTTAATCAGCTTGGCTGCTGTGTGTCCCGGACCTGGTCCCTGACGTAAGCCTTGAGTAAGTGTTGTGTACTATATCGCTGCTTTACTGTACTTTTGTTCTGAATTTCCCACCTAATTTGAGTGATTTGCATACTGTGCTTTAACCTATGTATGTAAGACATTAGCCTTAGCGTATTTCTTCATGTAATGACTGAATCGGGTTTAACCTACGCTGAAACTCTTATGCTGGTCTGTGAATGCACTATTTGAAAGACTATGACTAATTGTTATACTGCTAGCATATACCTGCTGATGGTCTGTGAATGTACTGTTTGAAAGGCTACGACTAATTGTTATATTGCTAGCTTATACCTCTTGTTTAAATCGTGCAGATGATGTTTTTTATACCTGCATTATGGTTGTTAACCGGAACTGAAGGGTTATAGACTGCTCCGAAAACTTTGATAGCGTCTCCTCGCTACCTGAACATGCCATGTGCTAGATAGTGTGTTAACCCAACAGTACTACAGAACTGATTGACTAATATTACATTCTCTTACATTCTCATAGCTATCCCTCTTTTATTAGTAATCACCCGGGGAATAATTTTAGTTACTACCTTATAAACAGTTTTGTTTTAGAACGCTTTATGTTATCGCACGTTTTAGAGTTACTTTAATCCCTTCCTGAAAGCTTGTAGGCATTGGGCTTTTAAGTAATTTGGCGCCCATATTGTTCTTGACTTCTATACTGTTTATTTAATCTGTTAGTGACATACTAGTATTATCCTATCCCTACCTGCTAGTGCGACTGTGTAGCGCTATTATTCCCTGGCGCCCTTTTAGGCGTCCTAACAAGACATGTGTTAATGTAAATTATTTTGTCCATTTATAAACCCATAATGACTATTAATATGCATGATATTTAAAGATCAATTTAGATGTGCTTTTGCACCGCGCTTGTGCACCGATTAAGTCAATTTGTCCAGCATCTGCTCTTATTTTCGGGCTGTCTGGGTTATCTGTGACATAGAGAGTCTCCTTCGCAGCCTAGCAGATTGTAACGACTGTAGCACACACTACCCCTTCTTACAAAGCTGGTACCATTGACATTATCCTAACCTATTAGTTATCTTAACATCCGTTTTACCTAAAATGGTAAAAATTTTTATTGGAGCTTGGCTGTTCAAAGCTCCCATACAAACAGTGCCACTTTGAATCATTCAACTAAACTAAACATCCGTTTTACCTAAAATGGTAACATTTTTTATTGGAGCTTGGCTGTTCAACGCTCCCACACAAACAGTGCCACTTTGAATCATTCAACTAAACTAAAGCGGAATTAGCCCCTTTAAGCGCTCAACCTCTCATGCTAGGCATATTGTCCTACTGGAACAACTGAACAGTTAAAATATTCTTGTCATTATTATTTTAATAATCCATGTTTTCTATTATTCTTGTTTCTGCTTTAATTTGAATATCCAGTTTCTGCTTTTATTATAGCAAACTATTTAATGTATATGTTTTTACTACTAAGTTGTTTAGGTATATGATTACTTGCATTTGAAATTTGCTCTCTACTGTTCTCACTGTTTGACTTATTATCTTCATCTCTCTCTCTCTCCACTATTTTTTATTATTAGTTTTGACTGGGTGGACCCTGCGAGCAGCTACCTAACTACCTTCTATCCTCCTGGAAAACCAGAACTTGAGCCCATTAAGCTCCAATCCCACTACTCTTCTGCGATACCATCCCAAACTGACTGTGAAAGCATGTTTTATTCCACCATGTTTTACCCATAGGACAAATCTCGGGTCTACTAGTCTAGCTACCTGTTCAGGACTGCCAGCAGCCAATAGCCCCTGTCCCCTCCACTATACTAGTACTGACTCTTATCTTATCTCCACCCCATAGATATTACTGCAACTGGCTATACTTTTTTTCCTCTCTCCCCTTCTCTATTACCCCTTTTTTACCTGCATAGTTTTGATAAGTCACTGACTTTGACCACTAGGTGGCATCCTACTACTATCCTATCTACTCTTGGTTCACTTTTTCTACACTCCCCAGTACCATACTTTTGTCCTGTTCCTGACTCTATTTCTCTAACCCATTTTGCTTTTTACTCTGTCTGAACCCTGGCAAACTACCCTTCTACTGTACTGTATCTCTACAAATCTGTGTATTTTCTGAGGTTAATTTAACTTCACACTCAACTTTTACTCTTACCTTTTACATACCTACCTGCTGCTTCTTCACCTTACAGATTGTTTTTCTTTCACACTGCTTCACCACTCTCTTGTGTCTTCCCGCTCCGTTCGCCCTTCGGGCTCACTCCGCTCCCCTACCCTGCCCCCAAATCCCACCCGCCCCTAGCACCTCTACATTTATACCCTCATAGACCCTCCCCTTTCTCCTCACAACCAATCACACCTCCTCCTATTACTACACCCTGTAATTGTTCCACTCCCCTCTACTATAACCCCTCCCTCCCTATTCTTACAACTACACTCCCTTAATCCTGCATTCATAACTTATCACAGTCTTTTTAAGCATGTCTTCACAAAACCTACCTTTACTAGTTCTAACTCTCCTAACTACTCTTACGTCTACCTATCTCTTAACCTCCTATGAACAACCCCTTCCTTTTTCTCTTACTATCCCTCTCAAACAGACCCAAATAACGCCCCTAGCTCTGTCTGTAAGTTATGTCAATGCAATATACAATACCTCCTACCTTCAAGCCAAATATTACCGTCTCTCTCACATTAAATACCCAAGTTGTATCATCAGAAAATATTCTGACTATTACTGCAAAACCCCTAGATATTTCAACCATATATTAATCCACTCATTATTAGATGGCGACATTCACCCCAATCCCGGCCCAAACTCATCCCCACCATCCACTAAATGCTACCTATTCAAAACAAAACCAACACCGTCCACTAAAGCCCCCAAATCACTCTCAATTGCCCATCTAAACATACGTAGCATCTGTAATAAAATACCACTAATTCATGCTCTGCTAGATGTTCAACAGTTTGACATCCTCTGCCTAACAGAAACATGGCTCAAACCTTCTACAAAAGATAATGAAATTACCCCCCCCCCCAGGCTATAACATCCTCAGGCAAGATCGCTTAAAAAAAAAAGGTGGTGGGGCTGCAATTCTCTATAGAAGCGGACTGCTAGTTAGTAAAACTACATATAATCTACCATCAGACAATAATACTGATATAATTATTTCAAAACTGCAACTAAACCTTCATAAAACAATTTACATTGTCTGCACATATCTTCCCCCAGGGAAAAACCCTACTATATTAGAAGACCTATTAAATTGGCTTTCCCTTAATCTCCCCCAAGAAACAATAATCCTAGGAGACTTTAACATTGACTGGAACTTATGCAAGCAAACCAATCCTTCCACCCTTATAAACCTATATGGCTTCTCTCAAACCATTAACTCACCTACAAGAATTAACAAACTTAACAATAAGGAAAGCATACTTGACTGGATATTAACAAATAGTCCACATCAAAAATATACAACAGGTACTCTCCCAGATGACCTTAGCGACCACTCACTTACATATATTATCAGGCATAAAACAAGTTTTACCATCCCTACCGTAGTCAGAACATTGCGTTGCAAAAAATTGTTTGACCCCAATCTGTTTCAAAATGAACTTATGAAAATGAACTGGACACCTCTTAAGTCTCTCCCTATAGATGAAGCTGTTAGTCACTTCAATAATACTTTTCTGACCATACTTGAACACCATGCCCCAATGCGTACAAAAAGAATTAAATCTAAAACAGCCCAATGGCTCTCTAACAATACTAGGAAACTAATCCTCAGTAGAAATAAAATCTGGGCTAAGTGGCGAACCACTAAAAACACAACTGACCAGCTAGCGTTCAGACAACAAAGAAACATCACAAAAAAAGCTATCCTACAAGACAAAAAGAACTTTTATACTAAGCTACAACAATCATTCCTTCATCAACCTCAAAAATTTTGGACTGCTATTAATATGCTAACCTCCCCTGGCAGTCACCACACCAAATCCACTAGGCTCTACCCCTGACTGCCCATTACAAACTGCCAATGCCTTTAACACTTTCTTTACCTTGGCTATACTTAAGCTAGCAAACCAACAAAGCCCTGATATCTCCAAACTACCTACCTCCAGCCCTACCCCACCCACTTTCCACCTCAAACCAATACCCACCTCTTATATCTCATCCTTGCTACAGAAATTAAAACCATCCACCCCCTCAGCTGACAAACTACCCGCTGAATACCTTCAACTAAGTGCAAAAGCTATTGCCTTCCCCATCTCCATACTTATTAATAGGACCTTAGAAGAAGGTGTGGTTCCCTCTATCTGGAAAATTTCACATATTATCCCTCTCTTTAAAGGTGGTGACTCTTTGGGAATATTCCAACTTCCGGCCCATAGCATTGCTATCTCCTCTTGCAAAAATAATGGAGAAATGTATCCACAAGCAGGTGCTAAACCACTTATTACACCATAATCTCCTAGCTAACTGTCAACATGGTTTTCGGCCATTCCATAGTACTACCACAGCCTTACTATCCTTCATCGATTCAATCAACACTAACCGCAACAAAAATCTTCTTTCTTCAGCATTCTTTGTAGACCTGTCCAAAGCTTTTGACATGGTCAATCATCATCTGCTTCTCCATCGTTTAAAATCTCTCTCTCTTGACAATCCAGCTATAAACTGGTTCACATCCTACCTTGACAACCGAAAACAGGCTGTTCTCTGGCATAACCATCTCTCAGACCTCCTCCCCACCTCTATAGGAGTTCAACAGGGGTCTATCCTAGGTCCTCTACTGTTTTCCATATTTATTAATGACCTTCATCTAGCCACTCCTCTATCAACTTGCATTCAATACGCAGATGACACCACCGTCATTTGCTCTGCCCCAACACAATCCGAACTTCACTCACTCACACAAAAAACCTTCTCAACCATTGAGCATTGGTTCTCTAACCATTGTCTCCTTCTCAACCCTAAGAAAACCAAACTCCTACTTTTTACACCCACTCATATGTCTCCCTCCCTTAGCTTCATACTCACATCCAATAATGGTACCCTTATCTCTCCAGACCATACCACCAAACTCTTAGGTATTACAATCGACAATCAACTAAAATTTGACAACCATATAAACGCTACAATTAAATCTGCCAACAGAAAACTAGGTTCTCTGTATAGAATCAAATCTTTCCTAACTCCTGAAGCCAGAACTACTATAGCTAGAACCCACTTAATCTCTACCCTATTATATGCCTCCCCCATCTATACTAAGCTCTCTAAGTACAATCTTAACAAACTATTTACAGCCTATAACAATATTGCCAGATTTGCCACAAACTCTCCATATAGGACTCATCACTGTCAAAACCTAAAAAAACTAGGCTGGCTAGAGCTACCTCACCTAATATCATTCAACCAACTCACTATTGCCCACAAAGCCCTTTACCACCCTGACAATACTCCAGTGCTCTCCACCCTCATAAAGCCATATAACAATCTGAGGAATCTACGCTCATCCAACAAAATACTGATTCATACTTCTTTATCTAATAACTTAGCAGGTAATACCTTATTCTCCAACTCAGTGGGTAAAATATGGAACCAACTACCAAATGACCTTACTTGCCTTGCATCTCTCCCACTATTCAAAACTAACCTAAAACTCTTCCTTTCCAACCACTGGCTATGCTCTTGCCATAACCCTGACTAACCTTTTCTTTCTTCCCATATTATCGGCTTTCTCCACCACCCATCCTTCTTATTTCCTTCTTTTGCAATTTAAATCTCCTCTCCTAGCTGAGTGCTTTTTCCCATCATAAATATAAGTTATGCTTCAACTGTTCTTGCAGTGCAATTGTGTATGTAAATTTTTACCTTATCTTCTGTCCAAGCTAGCAAAGTATTTAAATCCCGTACTCATTGTAGCAGGCTCTAATTGTATGTTTATTCTATCATATCTTTTTATTTTTATTTGATTTTTTAAAGTATTAATTTAGTATTGTAGCGGAGCTTTTCTCCTCGGGCCTCCACTGAAAATGGACATGTATCCAGTTGGACTAGCCCGGTTAACAAATGTAAAATAAAATAATAATTTGCAAAGTCATATTGGAATAAAAACATGAATAGTTCTGAAACCACATCATATTTCATGTTTAACATAAAATGAAATGCAATACAATGTACAAGTATATTAATATTTCTTTAGTAGACATTAGATATGTTCCTCTGATTGCATTTTTCAGCTTTTCAAAGACAATTCCCATGGCTGGAGACAAGAAGATCAAAATTTAGACATCTCCCTTATCCAAGAGACTACTTGTTACTTGATTGAGTGTTTTGTTGTTAACACTTCTATCAACTTTCAGAGGGACTTTGTATAATCAAAATGACACTGTACAGAGGTAAAACTACAGTGCACTTGACCACATTTTCAAAGCAAACATCTATGTATATTACATATTAACTCTTACAGCTTAGACTGACACTTAACCAGTGAGTTTATCTGCTGACAATAAGTGCAGGAGATATAATTTTGGTTTACTTAACACCAGTAATTTAATCTTATGACTGAATAAAAGTTTAGAATTAAACATCCGGAGCTTCTCATTATAGTATTTAAAAAGTATACTGGAGAACATATCAAAATAATGGAAGCTGCTAAGATTTAAACTATTATGTATGAAAATGTTACAGGTTAAAATTCCTAACCCGCTTTGCAGTAAATAGACAAAATGTATTTAACTATGGGGTAATAACTTTATTATGTCAAAAAGGTGTTTAAGAAGCTTGTTTTTCCTCTAACATCAGAGGATAGCTATGGTGATCCATGCACTGCAAGAGTATTATTTATCCTGGTAATTGCTTTATGACTGTATATAGAAATATTTAATTCAAATAATTAACAGGCATTACAACAATATTTCTCAGAAAAGCTGTTTTACAGTTAATGACTAGATAGAACGCATCGAGAGGATACATTTATCAACTGTCAAGTGCTTTAGCTATAATATAAGTGTCCCCTCAAATTAATCCCTGATGAGTTTACTGCTTACTAAACTTGCAGACTAATATTGGCATCTTTTCATGTAGTCATATTGGAACATGAAAATACAGGTCTGCTGATTAGGAACAATCAGGCTCTCAACTGCTAGACAATGGTATACATTTGTCTGCAGAAAGGTTTAAGAATTACGGTTGCATTGTCAAGCATTTTTGTTTACACTAACAGTAACATAATATACCCTCATACACTACTATTGTGTCATTCTTGATAATGTAAAAAGTCAGGTAATATTATAAGAAGGGTGAAGACACAGCCAGGTAATATAATAAAAAGAGTACAGCCGCAGTCATTATTCAGATGAGCAAATGGGAACAGCATGAGCCATCTAAGGATGGATAGCTCGTTGAGTACCTGCCACAATGTATGTTCGTAATGCATGGTAACTTAGTAATAAATTAGGGTGTGGGCTAAGCCTATCCCTCCTCTACTCAAATTAGATTTAATACAATATGTGTGTAGAACACAGATGCTTCGACAAAGTTCAAAGCTATATGGGATATAAATATTGTATAATTGACACATTGGGTTAAATCCATTGTTGTTATGTTACTTATTATAGTTGTTTATATGATTATTGCTTTTACTTTCTCTATCTAGTATATTATACTGTTATTTAAATGTTTGATTTGCTAAATGTACATTTAACCTTCTTGTTGCATCCCATTTGTCCACTTGAGGGCATATTTTGGTAGCAGGACATTAATAGTATTTTGTAGGAGCACCAGTGTGGGAAATGGCAATTTTCCTTAAAATAAACCTGTCAGTTGCTTGACATTTACTAGTTTCTTTAGAGAATTTGTAAAACAGCAGTGATTTTATTTGCTGATGATTAATTTCTGCGCTTTAAACTCTGCTGTATAAAACATAGTAAGGGATAGCTAAAATGTCTGGAAAACTAAACTGACAGAAAGACAAGCAGATATATGTCCTTATCTATCAAGGTGCTAGAAGACATCAGTAGCCATAAGCTGAAAGTGCTTCAAAAAATATATATCTGTGTATATTTAGATGAACCTCTTATATTATTTACGTTTCCTTAGAAGGAATTTAGGTTTCTGTATCTTTAAATGTGAATCTAGCTTATTTCCTGACTAGACGTCAATTAGAAAGAGTCAGGGGATGGCGTACACAAGTAAATGCAACAAGCAATAAGTAACTCGAGTTTCTAGTAATGTTTGTGGCTGTTAAATTGTCTCGAGAACCAAGCAGGAAAAGGTATGTATGTATGTGTTTTTTCTTTTTTCTTTTCCCTTCTCTTACTTCATGACAAACTCATGTAGTGTGCACGCGAGCACTCTAGTTTGCGGAGTAGTGTTCACAACTATCAAACTTTGCATTTTAAACATGCTATGCCTTATTTCCCTACAAAAGAAAAGACAACAGGGTATCTAAGCTAGTTACAAGCATCTTTCAACTCCGGATGTCTGGAGCCACAACACACCTGACTTATAGCCTCAAAATATCACTTAAAACATATTTTTTCACAGGACTATATCAGTATGTGCATATGGGTCAAAGACAGAACATCTTTTAAGATTATTTAAAGTAGTCTTACAATACATCTAAACTGAAATACTTCATTTCAAAAGCAACACATTTCCGCCCAGCATTAGTGTTTATCCAAACAGGGACACTTTTAACTTATAAAAAAGTAATGCTGTCAGGGATGTAACTGATAATAAGTTATATAGCAGCCATTACTATACCTATTAAGCAGTATAACCATATACTGATTAAAGTATTATAAATTAATGAAGATTTTATAAAAAGAAGAAAAAAATAAAAACAACAAAACACAAAGAGAGAAAATAAATAAATATATAAATAAATATTTGGGAACATTATTATGCATTGATTACTCTGATTAAGAATATGAAAATAATTGATGGATAATAATGAAAAATAGAGTAATGTTTAAATTATGCTTAGTATATTGATGTGATTTGAGATAAATGTATTTACATTTATGCTAATTTTGACATTTAAAGTATAATTGAAAAGAGTACCTGTTTCGGTGTAACTTGAAGACAGTAAGAAATTTTCTTTTGTTGTTAGTATTATTATTTAGATTTTTACAGAATATAACATATGCAAGATTATTTGTCCTTTCGTTTTTTTTTAACACTTTTCCAATTATTTACTTTAGCATTTCTTTTCGGTGTACTTATTGTCCAGTCCATAGATTCTTCATGTGTTAGGATGTTTGTTGGTAAGGTATTTTATTGCTGAATCTACTGTTTCAAAGATTTTTATTCCATTTGGTAGAAAAACTCTCAGTCTTGCTGGGAATAAAAGATGGACTTTCAGTTGCTTTTTCTTCAAGGTTTTTATTATTGGTAGAAATTCTTTTCTTTTTGAAACCACCTTTGTAGAATAATCATTGTCAAATCTTATTAATGAATCATTGTATTTGATGGGAGAATTTGCCCAAGCATTTCTTAATATAAGATCTTTATCTTGTGTAGAAAAAAGTCTCACAATTATAGATCTCGGCTTGTTCTTACCCGGAGAAGAAGCATTTCCAGAAGCTGCTAGTGATCTATGCACCCGTTCTATATCATATGAAAGAGCTTCAGGTATTTTTGTTACATCTGGTATCAAGGTGGTAAGAAAGTTTATCATATTGTCCCCTTCAGATTTTTCTGGTAGACCATATATTCTAATATTATTTCTTCTTGTTCGATTTTCCATATCATCAAGCTTTTCTAGTAAATATGTGTTCTGTTGAAGTAAGAATTCAGTTTGTTGTTCTTCTATTTGGACTCGTGTGAATGTCACTTAATGACTGTTCAATAAGTGATATCTGTCCTTTCTGCTGTGTAAACATTTCTTGAAGCTGTTCCAGTTGTTGTGAGCACTTTTCTTTAAAAGTATCTATTTTATTGTCCATCTTGTCGATTTTTATTGTAAGTTCCTGTATATTTGTAATGAGATATTGCAGGTCTTTTTTGAGAGAAGAGTCTTGTGCTGTATTCCTTAGATGACTCATGCTGTAAAGCTGATATTGGTGCCGATTTTCCAGTAATTAATTTGACAGGAATTATTCAAGTTCTGACAATAACATTTTTCTTATAGATGCTCAGAGTTATTAGAAATAAGTTAGTAATAAAAATTTCTTCAAATTACATATTATTTTCTAAAATTCCTGTCAGGAATTGTATTGAGGTAAGAGAGCTGAAATGAAGTGCAGCTATCAGTTCAGCATCCTAGCCACGCCCCCCTCTGCCATCATTCTTGAGAGAAAATTAATACAAACCAAGTTAAAGAAACTGGCTCGTGACAAGAATGATTTTTTTAATGATATTTTCTCAAGCCCATGGAGCCCATGGACTGTTAATTCAAGTACTGCTGTGAGAGCAACAACTCAAAGTGAAAACATTAATGGGTCCATTGTTCACATTAAGCCATCACTTTCAGTTAGTAATTCATCCACTGTAAATATAAATAATGATAAAGAAGTTGATCCTAATGCCGTGGTTCATAGGAAAACTTTGATTAGTACTAAAGCTCAGGTACATGCTCCCGTTTCCACTGAGCATGGTTTTTCATCCCAGCAGTTGACACCGCCTTCCATTAGAGGGAGCTCTTATCACAAGGAAAGCATACTTGCAGGCCAAAGTTTTTTAAGTTTTCCTCTATCTATACAGATGGATTTTTCTGTCAACAACAGGAGATCCAGAAGTCAGACCAAGTTCAAGAGGAAATAGGAATTAGAAGCCCCAAACAACAGAATAATAAAGAAAATGAAAGATGAAAATTGTACACAGTAAAGTACCCAAGTTTAACTTTGATTTTTCCTGTCAGCTAAAGGAAATATCTAACTTACTGTTAGCTGATACCCCCTGTGAGCCCTCTACCTCGGAACGCCATGACTTCCTGCCTATCCACCCCAAAGATGCTTGATCTTCCACTCTGAATACCTGACCCCTAACCTAGCTTTATCTACTGATTTTATTGTTCGCACATTCTAGAAGTGCAGCTATAACTGTTATCTTGCTGTCTTGGAATCCCTAGCAAGAATATACTGTTAAAATAAAAACTACAAAGGCATAAAAGTGAAAAAAAAGTCATTTGTGTATCATTTCCTTTACCTCTAGTGCTGTATCTGAGACCTGAGTGTAGCCCTACTCTGTTCGCCCTCACCATGCTCGAGCTCACTTCGCTCCCCTCCCACCCCCATATCAGTCCCTTTATACCTATCCACCCTAACCACACCCATCCACTTCTACCTTAATCCACACCCCTCCACTTCGTCTATTATCCTCCAAATGTTCGTGTTTCACTGTTGCAGTCATTACACTTGGGTTATCCTGCTGGCAGGCTACCCGCAGTCGGCCTGAATTCCAAAGTCCTGGTCTGGCTTCGGTTGCTGTCACCTCTTCCCTGATGTCAGTGCGCCAGGGGTATAAAACATGCAGCCGACGCCATTTTCTTCAGTCTTTCTTGCCGCGTGATGCCCAAAGCAAAAGCAGTTCGCATGTGCCGGTCGGCGAACTCCTGAGATTTTCTAAAACGAATTTCAGATCCGAAGTCTTCATTAAAGCTAAGTACCCCGTTGGGGAAACTTTTTTCTTGCTCCAGACCGATATCAGAAAAAGTTAACAATTGTATTTTTTGTGGGAAGCAAATACCTCATAAGGATTTTCATTCTTACTGTATTCCTTGCCTAGGCCCTGACCACAACGTTGCTAGCTGTTGGTTTTGTGCTAGATTTACCAAACAATGTTCTCTGGGAGAACCAAATAAGGGCGCCAAGACCACTGTGTAAAATCCAAACAGTTTATTACAAGCAACCTGAAAATTTTTAACGCTGACAACTGAAAATACTTTTTCGTGCTTCTTCTACAGAAAACAAAACAAGAGTGCAACTACACTCATTCAGTATATAATCCTCATTCAATTAAAATAATTGAATAATTGAATCATAACCAGTCATCCAATAAAAAGGGTGTACAATTAAAAAGTCTTTTTGTATGACAATATAAATAAATGGCCATATTCAACCCACACTTCTAAAATATGGCCATATACATAGTAAAACATATTCAAAAGGTTTTAAATACTTTAAATATAAATACTTTAAAAGGTGTGAATGAGTAAGTGTTTATGAATGTTCACATTTATAACAAACATACTGATGTTCTAAGCCAAAAATATAAATGTAATACTGCATTCTGCTGGAATTTTGTAATAGTTAAAGTTTGGCTGCTCTTAACTTGAGCACAGGAATAATGGATACCATATCATTTAAACCAGGGTGTTTAGTGGCATCCAAAATAATCTGCCAAAACAAATCCCTGTATTCTAACTTTGCTTCCCACATACCACCCCTAACTTCCTTGGGAACTATCTCCAAAACAAAGAAGCTGAAGGAGGCTTGTTGGCATGATAAAGTGTGACAAAACAATGCGTTGTTAACATTCTGCCTTCTGATTTCATAATGATGTTCATAAATTCTCAACTTCAGCTTCCTCTCAGTCTTCCCTACATAGAAGGAGTTACAGCAGTGGCAAGTAGCTAGACAACCCCATTAGTATTACAGTTTGAAAAACTGGTATTCTTGATTTGCCTATTTCTACTGGGTATATATATATATATATATATATATTGGAATTGTTAGCTATATGTGGGCACTGGGAACAAAACCCACATTTAAAGGTTACAACTCTTCCTGATCTACTGCCATTGGTAGAATCAGTGCCAAACTCAAATAATTGCTTGAAATTCAAATCCTTTCTATAAATAAATTTTAGGGGTTGACTAGATGCCAAATCCAGGTCAGAAATCTGTCTAAATCTGTCCCATTCCTTGGTGACAGTGTGTTTAATAACACCTGAATCACCAGTGAAATCCATAATGTATGCCTGCTCCCATTTGTTAGAAGTATTCAAATTATTGTAGTTAACCATTGTGTCAGGTGTAACAGAATCACCGTGACCCAAAATGGAGACAAATCTCTCCTTTCTTCCTTCCATCACTTCCTGAACAATATCTTGAATCAAATTTTCTGGATATCCTCTCTCCCTAAACATGTCCGTTACAAAATCACATTCTTTAATAAAATCTTCATCATAGAAAGTCATGCGGCTCACCCCAACTAATTGTCCCTTAAGTAAGTTCTTTTGAAAGAAAGGATGGCTACTATTGAAATGAAGGTAAGAATTGGAAAAAGTTTTTTTCCGGTGTATTTTTGAAGAAAAGGCATTATTAGCCCTAGTTAAGGAAATGTCCAGGTATATTAATTCTTGACTGTTAAAGTTAAATGTAAAATGCAAAAAACTAGTTGTTCCCTTAATGTAAGCAAGAAAATCAAAAAATCTTTCCTGAGAGTCAATCCAAAAAATGCAAATGTCAAGGAAATGTTTATACAAACACCAACAATTAACAAATGGGCTATTAATAACAAATAACCTCTCCCACCATGATAGAACTATGTTGGCATATGTGGGGGCACATTTGGCCCCCATAGCAACACCTCTTTCCTGCCTGTAAAACTCCCCCTGGAAGTACATAAAATTGTTTTTAAGTATAACTTCCATAAATAAAAGACAGTTCCTAAAATCATTAGAAGAAAATAACTGTCCCTCATACTTTCTGCCAGCCATAAAAGTCCCACATCATGTAGTATAGAACCAAATAAGTCAACAATGTCCAAGGTCACAAAAAGTATATTGGAAGGAAACAACTTGGGCTTAACCTTCCTAAGAAAATCCCAAGAATCTTTTAAAACTGTATCACCACTGTTGGAAAGATCCTTTAATTTAACATCCGCAAATTTAGCCAAGGGGGTAGTGATAGACCCTTCAGGAGATACAATAAGATGTAGTGGGGGATCAGTCGGGTCATTATGCACTTTCGGAATACCGAAAACTGAAGGTACCCTTGGATTTTTGTTTTGTTCAGCGTTAAAAATTTTCAGGTTGCTTGTAATAAACTGTTTGGATTTTACACAGCGGTTTTGGCGCCCTTATTTGGTTCTCCAAGCAAACATTTGTTTGGTTATTTGGTTTATTTCGTTCGCTTTCATCTCCTAGTTGTTTTTTGTGCTAGATTTAACCAAAGCACTATTAAGCGTCGGCACGATTTTGCCTTTCATTACTTTGGCCGAAGATTTAACTATATAATGCCGTCAGAACAGCCGACGACTGGAGTTCATAAAAAGCGCAAGAAAAAGGAAAAGGACAGGCATCTGTGGTCCAAAACTGATGACGAGGCCTCCGCTAGGCTAGTCGCCGGTTCTCAGTGAGGCGCTTTTGCAGCCCCTGACGCCTGCTACCTCAGAGCCACAGGCCGCTACCGACTCCCACGTAGAGATAACTAGGCCTCTGGATGCTCAAGGTATTGGACACTCGGAAACTATTCCTTCAGATGGGTCCGGATCCGATGAGCAGGCATCGGCTTCTGAGGGTGTTTTCAGACCTACACAGTTGTATGTCAAGCCAACCTCAGCTTCCAATGCAAAGACTAAAACAGCTTTAAAGACAAAGAAACAAGCACAACATTCTCCTGGATAGATTTTCATGCCTAAGAAACAGATGCTTAAAATGGCCGAAGACCTAATTGCTTTGATCAGGGGTTCCCATCCCCCTCCTGATAAGAGGCCTAGGCAAGACACAAAATATGATTCTTCTGATCAGGTTTCCATTTCCTCTGACTCCTCTTCAGAACAGGGATACTCTCTTCCTCCGTATGAGGATTCTGATGCTGAAGAATCTATTCCTTCAGCCTCTCCTCCTGAGGATTATTCTTTTGGGGAAACCCTCCATACCAAGAGGGAGCATTTTTACTGGGAGAGCCAAGATTACTCAGAATCTAAGAAAAGGCTCAGAGACTTTCTTTTACTACCTCAGCGCAGACCTCTTGCTATTCCTTCTGTTCTAGACATTGTAGATGATATATTTTCCGGCCTGTCTCCTCCTGCACCTGTTAAGCCAGACAGATACTACATGGTTCCAGATTCTCATAAATTTCTATATAAAAACCCTGCTGCTGACCCAGAAACTATATCTCAGTGTCCCAAAGGGGTCAAGGCTTCCACTGCAAAAAACCCTGTCCCCTCTGATAGGGATTCTAGTGCACTGGACAGATGGGGGAAAAAGTTTGCACTTCTGCTACCTTGGCTGTAAGGGCTTTAAATTGTCAGTTTCATATGCTTAAATATCAGCAATACTTAATGTCACTGCTAAAACAGAAATTGTTGACAAATTCTGAATTTTCTGAAAACAAGGAAATGCAGGATTTATTGCATGCAGCTGAACAAGTGGGAAAGCATACTTTGCAATGTGGTTTTGATTCACTGGAGGCCTCTTGCAGGGCCGCTGTTACAGGTTCTGTCATTAGAAGGCATGCTTGGTTGAAGGAACAGAATCTGCCTGATCATGTTAAAGCAAAATTATTGGATGCTCCATTACAGCATGATACTTTGTTTGGTGTTAAGGCAGAAGAGGTGTTGAAGAAAATGGAGGATAAAGCGAAATCTATGCAGACAGTTAAGGATTTCTTACATGTACAGCCACTTAGCAGGAACTGGCCTTCTAAGAATTGGTCCTTTCGGGTGTCAGACACGCCACAAAGAGGCAGATACAGACGCCCTAGGGGCAGATCCCAGCCCCAAGGCTCATACAGGCCTAAAGAATGGGGTGCTTCTACCTCCAAAAGCGGAGAAGACAAATCACAGCCATATAGGAAACAGTCCCAATGACTTCCCTCTGCCAATGCCAAGCACTTATCTTTTGGCAGCACCCTTAGGGGGAAACTAGCAATTTTTTCACAAAATTGGCACATGATCACCCAGGACAAATGGGTCTTAAATATAGTGTCTCGGGGCTACAGGTTCCACTTTCACGCCCTTCCAAAGGCAAAAGGTATGCCAGACCTGCCACACAATCAATGGGCAGAGGCACAAAAGCAAGTTTTATCTCTCATGGACATGAGGGCTATTCAGCGAGTACCACAGCAAGAGCAGGGACAAGGATTTCACTCAAGACTTTTCTTGGTACCCAGAAAGGACAAAGCCTGGAAACCAGTACTGGACCTGTCTATTCTAAACACTTTTCTGGACATTCCAAAATTTAAAATGTTGACTTTGCAGCAGCTTCTGCCCATGCTGGGCAAGAAGGCTTGGCTTGTAACTTTGGACCTCAAAGAGGCATACCTGCATGTCCCAATCAGACAATCTTGCAGAATATACCTCAGATTCATAGCTGGCTCAATGCTCTACCAATTCTCTGCACTGCCCTTTGGCTTATCTACTGCACCCAGGGTCTTCACAAAATGCCTGGCACCAGTAATTGCATTTTGCAGACAAAGAGGAATCCAAATGTATCCCTACTTGGACGACTGCCTTATTCAAGCAGAGAACAAGGACATTCTACTGAAGCATCTGGCGTTTGTAAAAAGATTACTAACTTGCCTAGGATACATAGTAAACGAAAAGAAATCAAAACTGATACCCTCTCAAGAGATAATATTTCTGGGTGCAAGCTTAAATACAACTGCCCGGATGGTTGATCTCACGCCAAACAAAGGCAACTGACTTCTTACTTCGAAAAGATGGTAACAAAGACCCAGATATCTGCAAGAAAAATTCTGCAGGCTTTGGGCTTCATGGCATCCTGCATTCTGCTAATTCCATATGAAAGACTGCATATGATGAAGCTACAGTGGTATCTAAAAAGTGTTTGGACTTAACATTGCCACAGCCTGGAAAAATTAATTACCCTCATTCCCTGCCTGCAACAGGAGTTTCGATGGTGGGCACTGGCCTGTCACCACAACAAGGGTCAGCCATTCACTTTACTCACAGCCAGGCAGACATTAACAGCAGATGCATCAGATTATGCCTAGGGGGCCCACATGGCAGGAAAATGTATGCAGGCCGCATGGCCTGCAAGCCAAATGCATCTTCATATCCATCAAAAAGAGATGCTAGCTGTACAGAATGCCCTGACAGCCTTCAAGGATCTACTTCATCCAGGACAACTGCCGATAAAGACGGACAATACTACAGTCATGTGGTACATAACCAAGCAAGGACGCACACATCCCTCCCCCCTCTGCAGACAAGCCATGACTTTGTGGAACACAGCATTGACTTATCAAGTACACCTGCAAGCACAATTCCTACCAGGAAAGACAAATACTCTGGCAGACGAACTAAGCAGAAACCTCATGGATCCTCACGAGTGGAAACTAGATCCACAGATCTTTCAGCATGATAACTCAAAAATGGGGATGCCCAGACATAGATCTGTTTGCCTCCCCTCACAACTGCCAACTACAGAGATTCTGCACAAGGACTTATCACAAACAAGCATGGAAAGTGGATGCTCTATCGTTCAGCTGGAAAACACTTACAGTATATGCCTTTCCCCCAGTGCCTCTCCTCCCCAAGGTACTCCTAAAGGTCAGACAAGAGAAGCCAAAAGTGATACTGATTGCCCCAGACTGGCCATGCCAGCACTGGTATCCAATCCTAAAGACCTTGTCTCAGGGCCCAGCCTGGACATTACCTCAAATTCCTCATTTACTGACCCAACAAAATAATCAAATCCTGCACAGCCAACTCAAAACACTAAAACTGGCTGCATGGCGGATAATATAACCACTCAGAACACACCTCTCTCTAAAGCAGTTATGGATGTTATTTTGGAGGCCAGGAGGCCCAGCACCAGAAAATCTTATGCAGAAAAATTGAAGTGATTCTGTGCTTGGAACCAGGCACAAGGAATTCACACGCTTGTACCAAATATTCCTCAGATTTTACAATACCTAACTGAGATGCTGGACAAAGGCCTATCCTTCTCATCAGTTAAGATCCATGCCTCTGCCATTTCAGCTTATTACAATACAGACCCACCCACCTATTTTTTCACATCCACTGCTAAGGCAGTACCTCAGAGGGGCCAAAAACATAAGACCTCCAAGGAGAGCACCAATACCTGCATGGGACCTCCATTTTGTCTTGGAAAAGCTCACACTGCCTCCTTTTGAGCTAGCCAATACAGCTGAGATAAAATTCTTACCATGGAAAACAGCTCTGCTCTTAGCAATAACTTCAGCAAGAAGAGTCTCAGAGTTACAGGCATTAATGGTTGTGGAACCTTTTATCATTTTCCAACCGGACAGGGTTTCTCTAAGGACAAACCCAACATTTATGCCTAAGGTAGTGTCTAGAGTGGCTCTTAACCAAACCATACATTTGCCTACCTTTTATCCAAACCCACAGAATAAAGGGGAGAGACTTCTGCATTCTTTGGACATACAGAGACAGCTATGCTTCTATTTGGACAAAACTAAACCTTTCAGGAAGACTGAGCAACTCTTAGTGGCATATGTTGCAGGATCACAAGGAAAAGCTATTTCAAAGCAGACTGTTTCAAAATGGATAGGCCACTGCATTCATTTCTGCTATTCACAACATGGCAAATCAGTGCCTAAGGGCATCAGGCCACATTCAACCAGAGCTGCAGCCACTTCAGCAGCCTTCCTCAGAGGAGTACCAACCAAGGATATTTTGGAGGCTGCAACTTGGACTTCAGTGCACACTTTTACAAAGCACTACCACTTTACTCTAAATCCAGAGCAGGCTTTGCCACTGCAGTTCTGCAGGGCCTCATAGCCACTCCTAATCCTATTTAGGTCCAGCCACCCAACCTCAGCTTTGGGATTCAACCCAAGTGTAATGACTGCAACAGTGAAACACGACGATCATAGTACAGTTGTGTACCTACCATAAATGTAGATTTTCGAGTGTATTCACTGTTGCAGTCCAGGTTACCCTCCCTCCATCCCTCTTTCATTGCTGGGACTTATCTGTACTTCTCTATTCTATACAACCTATGTGGTGTTTTTGCTTGTAGATGAAGGTAATGTTTATGTTAGTGCATACTTTTTTATAAGCAGAATTTTTAGCCTACCCTTTTGGGGGCACCTGACATCTGGGGCAAGAAAAACTGAAGAAAATGGCGTCGGCTGCATCTTTTATACCCCTGGCGCACTGACGTCAGGGAAGAGGTGACAGCAACCAACACCAGACCAGGACTTTGGAATTCAGTCGGACTGCGGGTAGCCTGTCAGCAGGATAACCCAAGTGTAATGACTGCAGCAGTGAATACACTCGAACATCTACATTTATGGTAAGTACACGACTGTACTTTTCCCTAGCTCCCTCCCCATCCATCCACCCTTTCCTAAACACTCTCACTTCCCTCACACAGGTTAAACCTTATTCCTCCCTCCTAGTCAATCTGTCTCCTCCACCTGTCATCATGTCATTCAAAACACAAACCTTACTCCTGCTACCACTATTCCAGATCATTTACTCTTTCACCTCCTACCATTCAAAACTAGCTCCCCATTTCCACTCCACTAATTTCACAATAAACTCTAATACGTAACCCCAACAACTCTCTATCTGTCCATACATCTTTTCCCTTACCACTCCACTTCCTAAAATAAAGTTATCTCCATTCCCAACAACCTCCTCAAAAGAAAAATAAAGCCCCCTCCACTCAAACAATTACTCCACTTAAAACCCCTGCTCCTGTCAGGGGACATTCATCCCAACCCTGGCCCCTATTTCTCTACCCAGATCAATAATTCACACCGATCAAATCTTACCTATCTCTCCCTCACAAGAAAGCAGGTATCCTTCTGCTCCATGAATCTCAAGAATATTGTCAACAAGGTTCATGAATTCCATGCCTGATTAGCTAACTACTCGCCAGACATAGTCACCCTAACTGAAACTTGGTTGAAACCTCATAACCTTGACAGTGATCTTATCCCTCCTGGTTACAATATCCTTAGACTTGATAGGCAAAGGAAAAATGGTGGAGGAGTAGCCATTCTCTTCTCCAACCACCTCACTCTCGTGAGTCCTTATAATCCTACTCCTTCCTTCTCCACTGTTGAACTTCTACTGGACAACTTTAAACTCAACAATTTCACCAGCATTACCATAGTAGCAATCTGTATCCCTCCCGGAGATAACATCACCATACTAGAAAACATTCTATCCCACCTTTCTCATACCGTCCATAACTAAATCATCATATTGGGAGACATAAATATCGATTGGCTCTCACTCCAACTCCCAACTCAACCTCTTTTATTAACTTACATGGGTTTGAGCAACTAATCACTACCCCTACTCATATCAATAAATCTAACCTCCCTAGCTCCCTCCTTGACTGGATTTTGGTCTCCCATCCCAAAATTACTATAACCCCCAGTCCCTCCCAAATGCCCTAAGTGTCCACTGATCTGTAACAGTCATTAGACATACTCCTCACTCCACTAAGCCCCACAAGTATATTACCACCAATAAACTATCAACCTTCTGCCCTGACTCCTTCACAGACCAACTCTCAAGAATTAACTGGTCACATCTTACTACTCTCCCCCTTGACGAAGCTGTCCATTCTTTTAATACTACCTTTCTTAACATCCTTAACTCCCTTGCCCCTCTCCGCACAGTCAGAATTAAATCTAAAACAGCTCCTTGGCTTACTAAAGCTACCCATGCCCTTATGAAAAACAGAGATAGGATATGGAAACTGTGGAATAAAACCAGGACCCCATCTCTTCTACAAACCTATAAAGGACTCAGAAACCAAGTAAAAAAACTCATCCACAATGACAAAAAGAACTTCTACATTAACCCCCCCCCCCAATACCCTTAAATCAGACTCCAAGAAATTCTGGAACTCTATCAATTACATACTACACCCTAGAAACCCTTCCCCTCCTAACCCTTGCCCAAACAACACACCAGATGAAACAGCTACCATCTTCAACCATCGTTTTATTGAATCTATAATCTCCTTAACTAACTCTTTCCCCACTAGTGACAGTGCCAACAAACCATCTAACCCCTCTTTTCTCCCCAACCCCCAAGATTCTTTCTCCCTCAGAGCTGTACCAACATACTATATAAAATCTTTAATCTCAAAACTTAAACCCTGCTCACCTTCAGTTGATAATCTACCCTCCTATTTCCTACAGATTGCAGCAGAACCCCTAGCCTACCTAGTATCTTTCTTAGTCAACCACTCTATTACTGAATCCTGTGTCCCCTCCATATGGAAACATTTTTATACATTACCCATATACAAAGGAGGAAACTCCTCAGACATATCTAACTTTAGACCAATTGCCATACTGTCCCCCCCTCTCAAAAATTTTAGAAAAATGTATTCACAGTCAGGTTATGCACTACTTCAGGAAAACCTACTTACACACACATAAACATGGCTTTTGTCCCAAACACAGTATCACAACAGCACTAATATCCTTCATAAGTACTATATCCCTTGCTCATGAAAACCATAAACTTGTCTCGTGCCTGTTCCTGGACCTCTCCAAAGCATTTGACACTGGCTCCCATCCTCTTCTCCTGGCCAAACTAACTAACCTTAATTTATCTTCTCCTACTATTTCCTGATTCTCAAGCTACCTCTCAAACCACCAACAATCAGTCAAATGGCTCTCTGCTCAACCCCCCCCCCCCACTGTGGAAATAGGAGTCCCTCAAGGATCTATCCTTGGGCCTCTACTCTTTAATATTTTCACCAATCTATTACACACCTCTTGCTCCCAGTCATCACTTGTAAAATACGCTGACAACTCTACTGTCATCACCATCGCAGGCAATCCATCAGATCTCCACTCTACTACACAAGCATCATTTAATGCCATAAAGACATGGCTCAGTGACAACAAATTAATTCTCAACCCAAAGAAAACTAAGCTCTTACTCTTTCTCCCTAAAAACCTCTCTAATCTTAAATCTGCTTTTACATTCAATCTAGCAATAACACAATCATCACTGCAGAACCTAGTACAAAACTGCTAGGAGTCATAATAGATGATCAGCTTAAATTTGATGAACATGTCATAAACAGTATTAAAAAGACATATCAGAAACTCGGACACCTTTACCACAACAAGAAATTCTTAACCAGCAGGTCCAAAATAACTCTCTCACATACATTTCTTCTTCCTACTCTATTATACAGCTGTCAATTATTTACAAATTTGAGCTCCACACTCCTCACCAAACTAGAAACTACCTATAACAAGGTGGCCAGATTCTCTGCAAATCAAACCTATAAGTCTCACCACTGCATATCTCTTAAGCAACTAGACTAGTTAGAATTTCCCCACCTCCTCAAACTTCATCAACTACAACTTATCCACCCCATTCTATATTTGCCCTCCTTCTGTCCTAGCCATACTTCAGTTATATCCAAATACTCTCCTGCTAGACAACTTTGCAGCTCCGACCAAGACCTGCTACAGATTTATAAACCTAAGTCCAAAACAGGTTGTATACGCTATAATTACAACCCAGGCACATCCTGGAATAAACTACCCCTAGAAATTAGGTCACAACCACCCTAAAGAAAAATTGGTCTTGCCACTGCAGTCATCACCCTTGACTCTCTTTCTCCTTAGTATCCAACACCCCTCTCTCTCCTCTGCCCATCTTACCAATACCCTCTCCTCTGCACAGCTAACCTACACCCTCCCACTACTTCCTTTCACACCCCTTCTTCCTTGTCTAATCTGCCTGCACTGTCTTCTAACAGCTTCCTTTTATCGATTCTTTTCCATGATCCTACCCTCCCTTCTCTCATCTTTCCTTTTCAGTATTTTTTCTCCTATTTCTCTCCTTATTTCTTAATGGTTATTTATTATAAACATGCTATTCTGCTGATTTTTTTAGACTATCCTTGTCACCTGCTACCGTCTCTCCTCTTTTATCTCTCAACAGTTCATACCATGTTTATTACCACAAACCCCTTCTATATACCTGTGATCATATATCTTAAGTTTATTCTATGCTGGTTTGCCGAGTCCATCCTAGATGTGAATTTCCTTTTCAAAATGTTTTGCCTCACAAAAGTTTTTTGGTTTCTCTACATCACTTCTCTACCACTGCAAATATTGTATAGATGTTTTTGAAGCATTTTGTCTACTTCTGAATGTTTAATTCTTTTTTATGTGTATGTAATCTGAAATGTATTTTTAAGTTTTTGTATCTGTTGTATAATTTTCTCTCAACTTGGAGCTTTTCTCGCCGGGTCTCTGCTGAAAATGAGCCACTAGCTCAGCCAGACAAACCTGGTCAACAAATGTAAAATAAAATAAAATAAAAAATGTGGCAAACCAGCAAGGATCCATAGTTTGGAACATCTCTTCAAGGAGTCTTACACATCATGAGTTTTCGCTTTTAGAAAAAGGTTTATCCTTCATTCCCTCAGAGCTTTCTAAGGTAGAAGACAAGTAAGTATTATTGATTTAAAGATGCTTATAAGGAATGTTATGTTGAAAGTTAATTTGGGCAACTGTGTTAGTGATGTTACTTTGATGTTTAAGAAGCCTAGTTTATATGCTCCTTTATACAATTTAGATGCTTATGAAAAAGTATGTGTGCATGATATGCACTTGTCAATAAATAGTAGATGGAAGGGAAAGGTTTTTAATAATTTGAGCTTAAACAAAAGAAAAGCTCTGTCAGAGTTACAATATGACAACTATTTGTATTAAATCAGGAGACAAAGGAGGACCAGTTGTAGTCACTGGTTATACATTTTATAGTAACAGTATGCACACTATGTTAAATGATACAACTACTTATGTGCAAGTTACTTAGGACCAGGTCAGAACAATGATTACACATGTTCAAAATACACTGTGGGAATGTCTTGTAAGTACTGTTGTTGATTCAAAGCTTTTTGAATGTTTTAGTGTTAAATATCCACTTTTACCAGTGATGCAGGGCCTTCTTAAAATTCACAAAGATCCTGTATGCCCTCCTTTCAGAGACCTATTGTTGCTAGAAGAAATTGGGTCACTCATCTCCTTTCCATTTTTGTCGAAAAACACCTTAGAGAAATGAGATATGATGAGGGTGGTGACATTAGACGTAGTGGTATGTCTAGGTGTAACCACTGTACCCAGTGTCAATATATATACTTGCATGTGAATCTTTCCACATTCAAAGTAGAAAGTTTATCAAAAGGCATTTCAATTGTGATTCTAAGGGGGGTGGTGTAAAGTGCATTTTATATTGGGAAAACGTTACGTAAAATCAAGGATAGAATATATGAGCATATTAATGATGCAGCTAAGGCAAAATTATCAAATGCACTGTATCGACATGTTGTTCGAGCCAGGGCACAATTTTTGATTTGTAATATTAGATTATGTTGTAAGGGATCCAAGGGGTTTCCTGATAGATGAACATTTGAGTAGAAAATAGTTAATGTGGATTTTAAGGTTAAATGCATTGCAGTTTCCAGGTCTCAATGACTGTTGTTCCATTTCTCCGTTGCTTAAACTAAAAAGTCTTGAAGAGTAATGGGAGACCACCTGGGAATACCAGTGGGTAGTACCTATTTGCGGTATGTGAGATATACATATATATATATATATATATATATATATATACACAATTCTTTATATATTTTTTATATGTTTTTTATGTGATTATATTTTAATAATTTTTCATCTTTGTTATTAGTGTTTGCCAGCCATATATATTATGTATATACATTTTTATTAGTTTTATGTTTTATATTCTAAGCCTAATTGGCATAAGGTTTTTATTGTTTGCATTTATCATATGGTTGGATGTCATATGAGTTATATATTGGTGTCAGTCAACTGTATTAACAGTTCTGATGAAGTCTTTGTTTAAGACGAAAGCGCTTGACTGTTGTGCTGGTTCCTTCCCTTTCTTCCTTTGGATCTCAGTTGAAACTTCCCTGCCAAACAGTGGTCCTTTACCTCGCTGTGTAGAAGTAGCCAGAGGAAACTTGAAAGGGAAAACTGTGTAGGCAGCGGTAACGCCTGCAAAAAAGGCAAACAGTGGACCTCAGAATCCTCAAGACAAGGGGGTTCTAGACCCTAAGCCATTCCCAGAGCCTCACAATGACTCAGCCACCCCACAGCTAAGAGGAAGGCTGTCTCTTTTCTATCATACATAGATGCTGATTACCTCAGACAAGTGGGTTCTACACATTATTGCAAATGGCTACAAGATCACTTTCAGATAGCAGTTAAAACCCTCAGGTTTTCCAGATGTCCCTCTAAATCAAATGACAGTGGCCCTGGTTCAAATTCATAATCTGTGTGCAAGGAGCCATAGAGCCAATCCCTCCTCCTCAGCAGGGGAATAGGTTTCTACTCCAGACTATTCCTGGTCCCCAGGAAAGAAGGCTGTTGGCGCCTATCCTGGACCTGTCAAAAGTCAACCAGTTTCTCTTGGTTCCCAAATTCAAAATGTTAACGCTTCAAATGTTCCTTCCCATGCTATCCCCGCAGGCCTTCATGGTCCCCCTAGACCTAAAGAATGCCTGCCTTCACATTCCTATACAGGAATCCCACAGAAAGTTCCTTCTCTTTAGGGCAGGTTCCAGTCATTATCAGTTTTCTTCTCTGCCCTTTGGCTTATCTACTGCACCAGGAGTGTTCACAAAGTGCCTGGCACCAGTAATTGCTTTCTGCAGGACCAAGGGAATACAAATCTATCCCTACGTGGACGACTGCCTTATGCAGTCAGTACATCCCACCAAAGTACTCCAGGATCTCAGATTCACCCAGAACGTACTATCCTCACTGGGGTTCACATTGAACCCCCATAAGTCAATTTCTTCTCCAACTCAAAATATTGTTTTCCTGGGGGTCCTCCTGGACAACACTCTCCAGAAGGCTTTCCTTCCCCTCAGAAAAAGGACAGTGTCCTTTTTGACAGATTACTTCCAAAGGATCCAAATGAAGGATCAGATTTTAGCAAGGTACATTGCTTCATGCATCCTCTTACGCCCCCTGGCCAAACTGCACATGAGAAAGTTGCAGTAGTATCTCAGGAACATATGATGCCAGGACTCCCAACCTCTAGAGTCAGTGATTCCCCTCATTCTTTGCCTCAAAGTGGAGTTTGCATGGTGGGCACAAACTTGCACCCACAACCCAGGGCTCCCCTTCATATTCAGTCCTCATGGACAGACCCTTACAACAGATGCCTCAGGGACAGACTTGGTGGGCTCACTTCCACCACCTACAAGCCCAGGGGAAGTGAGAAATCAACATCAGAAAGAAGCACATCAGTCGGAAAGAACTTATGGCTGTACAAGAAGGCCTAATATCCTTCAAGGAAAAATGGACACCAGGCGTCCTGCTAGTAAAGACAGACAATGTCACAGTAATGTGGTACATCAACAGACAGGGAGGAACACATTCCCTACCCTCTGTGCTGTCTAGCAGTGAAAATCTGAGAAACAGCACACTCTCTGGGACTGCACCTCATGACACAGTACCTTCCAGGAGTACAGAATGTTCTTGCAGACCACCTCATTAGGAATCTTGTGGACCTTCACGAGTGACACCTGCACCCGGAGATTTTCAAGACCATAACCCAGTCCTGCGGGGTCTTTCAAGTGGATCTCTCTGCATCCAAACAGAACACGCAATTGCTAAAATACTGCACCAGGATCAAACAAGAGTTAGCCTGGAAAACAGATGCCTTCTTCCCATGGACCCAACTCTTCAATTATGCATTCCCCCCATACCTCTAATTCCTCGGGTCCTGCTCATGATAAGGGAGGAGGGCCGAAGAGCAATACTGATAGCACCAGACTGGCCCAGACAGCGTTGGTACCCTCTCCTCCTCCAACTCTCCAACGAGGCACAGTAGATTCTGCCTCAGAGGGTTGACCTCCATACTCAAAACGCGGGAAGTTTGTTCATCCCAACCTGTCGACTCTCAGCTTGGCAGCATGGATGATCCCACAACATTCTGCATGGATGCCACCCTAAGCAAACAGGTGTTAGACATCCTCAAGGAGTCCAGAAGACCTAGCACTAGGAAATCTTACAAATCCAAATGGAAAAGATTCTTTATTTGGTGAAAAGAACACCACCTAGAGCCACAATCAATTCACATAACCAGCATCCTGGAATACCAGACTTCAGTGTTAACTCGGGGATTTTCGGGTCTATATTAGATAATTGAACTTTCAAAAGTTCGACTGTTGTATGGTTGATACCATATGATCAAACTTTTAAAAGTTCGAAAATCTAATAAAAAAAATAAACTTCACAAATAACCTACCTGAATGTTTTAAGCAGGGGTCACCTGCAGCCCCCCACACACCCCCACTTTTTAAATATACCAACTTTGAGATCGCACTACAGTGCAGAAAAAGGGAAATCTTCCCTTTCCGCACTGTACAGAGATCTCTGTTAAAATGTCCAAACTTTCAAAAATTCGATCATATGGTGTCGACCACATGACAGACGAACTTTTGAAAGTTCGATCATCTAATATAGACCTGGGACTTTCTTCAATTAAAATCCATGCTTCTGCCATTTCTGCTTGTGTGCCTTCACATGCTCCTGTCTTTTTCCACCCACACGTGCGACAATTCCTCGGGGGGGGGGGGTCATACACATTAGGCCTCCCAGAAGAAAGCGTATGCCTCCATGGGATCTCAACTTCGTTTTAGAAAAATTAACTTTGCATCCCTCTGAACCAGCAGCATCTGCTGAATTCAAATTTCTGACTTGGAAAACAGCTTTACTACTAGCGCTCACCTCAGCTAGGAGGGTGTCTGAACTGCAGGCCCTCATGGCAGTTGAACCCTTTCTTATTTTTCACAAGGACAGGGTTTCTGTCAGGAACAACCCATCCTTCATGCCCAGGGTGATCTCTTGACACCACCATGAATCAGGCCCTCCATCTACCAACTTTCTTCCTCACCCCTCAAAATAAAGGAGAGAGAATTCTGCATTCCTTGGATGTTCACGTGCAACTGTGTTTCTACCTGGATAGGACAAAACCTTTCAGCAAAACTGAACAGCTTTTCATTACCTTTGCCCCTGGTGCAGAAGGCAAACCAGCTTCTAAGCAAACTATTGCCGAATGGGTCTCCCATTTTATCTCCTTTTGCTATAGCTTTCATGGCAAGGTACCCCCAGTTGGTATTAGATCTCACTCCACCAGGACTACTGCTACTTTTGCTATCTTCATCAAAGGAGTTCCCAACAAGGATGTTTTAGAGGCAGCCACCTAGTCCTCGGTACATACCTTCACCAAACACTAGCATCTGGCTTCCTTCTCCAAATCTAGAGCAGGGTTTGCCACTGCTATCCTGCAGGGCATCATCTATTCACCCTAGGATCCTTCTACCCTCCTTTCTGCTTTGGGAATATTCCCAATAGTTAGGACTGCAACACTAAAACACAAAGAACATAATACAGTTGTGTACACTTACCATAAATGTTGATGTTCGAGTGCATTCACTGTTGCAGTCTTCTTTAACAATGTCCTGCCCCCTTAGCCTACTTATAGGCGTCTTCTGTCTGTGCATTTCATCCAAGGGAACCCTTCCTTGTCCTGTCCTCCTCTACCAGGCTATCCTTTGAGGATACCTCCAATCTTTTCAGGCCATCTCTTATTTGGGGGGGGGGGGGCAATAAAAGACTGGTGTTCTGACACAAGCTGGCTGCCTTTATACCTGAGTGTACTGACGTTGGTCTGGGCATCCACCAGCCTGGGAGCCAGAAAGCTTTTTCTCTGGAAGTCAGGCCGACCGAGTTCTTTCAGGGCAGGAAATCCCAATGGTCAGGACTGCAACAGTGAATACACTTGAACATATACATTTATGGTAAGTGTACACAACTGTACTTTTTCTCATAGCCAGGTTTGGAGCATACATACAATGTGCCCTTTCAATTAACAGTCCCTGTTGTGGAATACCAGTCAAGTTGCTTATTTGTGCTTTCATAAAATTAATACAGTCTGTTCCTTCCAGCTTCTCAGGTACAGCAGAAGATCTCTGATTTTTCCCTATCCTCTAGTTCTATTAATTTTTGAATCATCTCTTCTTGTGCAGTCTCATATTCAGCAAGCTTTTTCTTCTTTTCGACCTCTGAGGTTTGCAGTTTTATCACCTTATCTGAATATTTTTTTAAAGCTTCTTCCATTTTTACTACACTTTATTGTTTGAGTTGATGTACTCCATCAGTGTTTCATTTATTTTAGTCAGGTCTGTGTGCAGCCTTATACTTCCTTCTAGGTTACTGGAAGTCATGTCTGGAGTTAGCACTGCTTTTTGCTTAACAGCTGCAGTACTTTTTCCACTTATTTTTTTGTCAACTTTTTTAGCTGATTTTCCTTCAAGTCCTCTGTATTTCTTTTTTACTGGCATCCAGGTAGTGCACTTACTAGCCAGTTATTGAACTTCATCCAGGAATTTGGGTCCACTGGCTTTCTTTTCTGTTTTCACACTGAGAGAGCTAGAATTAAGCTGTTACTCAACGTGCAGCCATCTTGGACGTCCCCTGATCAGCTGAACACTTGGTAAATATGTTACATCCAAATGTATTTTTCCACTCACCTCCTTCCATAGTGGCAGGTTATATACTAGTTGTCAAATAGCAGCAGTTACTTGAGCAATAATGAGTAAAGTTAGAAGTTGCATTAGGCAAAGTATGAAAGTATAACATACATCAATCCATACCACCATAAAGCAGATCAGGCAATAGATGAGCGCACTGATACAAAAATTAAAGATCTTAATCATGTTGCTCACATTTTCAGGCTGCATTTTTGTGGTAAGATATCGTATTTGATTTAATGGAATTTAGTATTAAGTTACTATGCTTACATTGGTATTCCAGTGCAGAAAATTGTCATTGTTCAGCTGGCTGTGGGCATGTCTATTAGTGATGGAGCAAAACAAAGCAAGACTGAATTATTCACATATACTGTATGAAATGAGCTAGGCCAAGGCATTCCCTGGTGTATATAAGTAGCGCTACAATGGGGACCAAAAGAGAATTTCTGATTTCATCAGTTTGGGAGCTGATGTGGCTGATTATAGTTCCCATGGAGTTTGGTACTTACCATCTTGGTAACTGTGAACTAGCCCAAAATTGTATGGTCCAGCTTCTAGCCTATACAAAATAAGAGACTGTCTGACAGCAAAGGTTGGAAAAAAAAAAACTACTACAGGCCTTTTTTAAAATATTTTTATTTAATTAACTTGGGTAATTGTTGTCACTTTTTCAAAGCTTCTGTTCCACTTCTAGTATTCTTCTTTTGGCTTTTCCCTGTTAGGGGTCGCCACAGCAGAACTCCGGTCCGCTAAAGATTGGCAGTCGATTTTTATGGTGCTGAGGTGCCAGCCCAACCTTCAACGAAGGCACCCCATTCATGTATGTCTCCATACAGAAAGGCGCTCCAGCCGAGAATCGAACGGGAGAACTTCTTGATGTGAGGCGACAAAGCTACTGCTGCACCACTGCGGATACTAGTATAAATGTTGATTTTAGTAAGAAATTTCTTAATTTTATAAAGATGTTAGCAATTTAAGCTTAGAAAGCAAATTTTATAGAAAACTATATAAAGTGAACAGAACTTCAGTGTGCAAAACTTGTCACCTAGACTACATAAGATAAATATACTATGTAGTCATTTTAAGTGCTGCTATAGAATGCAGTCAAGCACTATGAAAAAGAAAAGGTTAGGGTTTGAGAAATGTTATGCATTTTGATAATCACTTAGAAATACAGTATTGTAACTAGAAAATAAAACTGGATTTTGTAGGAAGAATTCGTAAACTTTGTAACATTCATATAGAACAAGCAAGTCATGCAATGGTGCTTTCTGTTTAAAAAAAAAATCATCTTAGAGGATATTATAGCTAAGTAATTGTGGTAGTTTGACTTCAGGGACTGCAGCATTATAGCTCTTAAATTTGGTTGAAAATGTGTGTTTCAGAAATAGCATTTAATCTGATGAAGAGCAAGTTTGAAATCTAGCTTCGATTTAAATTTTTTAATAAATGTTAAGTGCTTTATATCTGTTTGGTGCCAGTATGTTTGTTATTTCCTGGTACAGATAAAAGCCCTAGAATGTTGAAGGAAATGAAGAGAACCTCCTCCGTTGTTCTCCGAGGAAGATTTTTTCCATACCCAGACTGAATACATATCTTTTGCACAGACCATTAATTTTCATTTTGACTTTCATTCTTATGCCGTATATTTCATTTGAAACATCTTTTTTGTTCTGTTCTGCATTTTATCTTTCTTTTTTCCATCTTGTGAGTAGGTAGGTGGAAGTGGTATCAGAACTGGTTACTGGTGATTTGCATAAGCTGTTAAGATGATAAATTGTTTCAGTCAAGTTTAATGCATTGTCTTTGTGCACTGACTGATATTTTCATTTGCATTTTGTATCTTCTGTCAAATTCTGTCCTGTTTTTGGTTCTGTAGGAGGATCAAAACCCAACAGTAGACATGGCTCTCCAAAGTCTCAAGCAAACTGTAATAGTCCTGAGGGATTATTGAATGCTAAATCAACAGAAGAAAATGCAGAATCTGCCAGGGCAGAGGGCTTCAGTGCAACAGGTTTGAATGGCTTGATGCCATTGGAGAAAACAAGAAAAATCCTTTCTTTAGGGTAAGTTTTCATACTGTATTTGTTATTCCTACTTAATTTTATTTGTAACTACTCCTTGAAATGCACATTTCATCTAACTGCATTATTTGATACTGACACTTTAGTTGAACTGCTGTTCATTGTACCACTTGCTTTATTCTGTGTCTGTCTTACAGTGTGTGATTGTTTTTGCATACTCAGAATAAAGGACAAGGGGACCATTTACATTCATATATACACATATGCATGTGTTTTGTTTTGTGTATCTATGCATATATATACATTTATAAATATGTATTTATTTATAGCTGGAAGGTGGAAGAACTACCATTCAGTAAAATGATCCATAGGTAAAACTGGAAAGAGTTGTAAGAGCAGTTATGTAATGAGATGACCCATAAAAAGAAAATGGTAGCTAAAAACACCAGACATATGCATCTCACTATAGAGGGATTACAGTGGGACTTGGGTGGGGTGCCTGGTCTACAGTCTACAGTAGCTACTGTGGTAGGAGTCTAATTCTCAGCAAAGACCTACCCTGGAAAAATAAACGGGCAAGATTTTGATACAAAGACAAAGGCCTGTCAGAGAGTTTTTTAGGTGGTAGTCTGATATCCATAGAAAGGTCTGTCTGAGAGGAACTTCACAGATGTAGAAAGAGAAGGCTCAAATAGGATGGGGCTAGAATACCAGAAAGGTTAGCGTGCCCAAAGGAAGATTTGCCCTGAAACAGGGCCAGAGGTGCAGGCATGGTAAACCTGCTCACTCTGAATGTGTAGAGTGAAGAGAGCTAAAAATGACCGAACTTAAGTGAACTATTTAACTTCTGTCATTTATGTTTGAAAATTAGTGTGTCTTAAGGCATGTCAAAGAATTAGCGAACTTGCATATTACTGTGATTCATTTACTTCAGTAAAGTCATGTTTTAATTTTCAAATGCAGTCTGTGTGTTCTTTGAAAGACAACGATTGGTAATGCATGTTGTTTGTGCACTGAAATGAAAGTAATTGAAGGTGGAAAATGGATGCCTTTTGAGTAAAATCCCCTAATGTGTGTCTTGAGGACATTTCAGGTCACCACTGTATATGCACACAGTCATGCACATCTACTTGTACATATATATGTAATTGTGTGTGTATGTATGTATGTATATGTGTATATATGTATATATATATTTATATATATATATATGTATATATATATATGTATATATATATATATATATATATATATATATATATATATATATAGAGAGAGAGAGAGAGACGCACACACACACCCATAAATGACAGAAAGTCTGCATGCTATAAAATATTGATCAGAAAGATTGGAAATCATCCAACAATGATTGGATCACAGGTGTACACTCTGTGCAAGAAGGTGGATTGTAGTAACATGGTTTGGCATGGCATGTGTGAGAAAGCTTGCACCTGTATAAGAGCTGAAAAGTTACATAGATTGCACAGTGCCTTACAGTCAGCAAAGAAAAAGTTAAAGCATTATTGCAAAACAAAAGTCCAAGTCACTGGGATGAAGATCTACCAGCACCCATCTTTTGTTTTCACTTCCTGAGTTTGAGATAAGTGTTCTAAGAATTTAAGGTGGAAGAGCAAGTGAATGCGTAAGGTTTGAGAGGATGCTTGGTAA
The DNA here is from genome assembly GCF_019279795.1 of Protopterus annectens. NCBI lineage: Eukaryota > Metazoa > Chordata > Ceratodontiformes > Protopteridae > Protopterus > Protopterus annectens. The sequence goes on from NC_056747.1 coordinate 611,850,757, forward strand.
AGTTGGTAAGAGCCAAAACTCAAATTAAAAAAGTGTATGTTGCTGCTTTGGTGTCATCTAAAGGAATAGCATATTTTTTGCTTCATTATTCATCATTATGATTACTGCTGCAGTAGACTTAGCTATATGATTTATAACCTAATAAGGATATAACTGCTGGCCAGCTTCCAAAGCTTCAAGGGTACCTTCCATGCACCCAAACTATTATTCAGCTGGAGCTGCACTAAAGAAAAAGAGTGGTTTAAGTGCCAAGCCCTTCAAAGCTTTCCTGCCACTAAAGAGCACTCCTCTTGGGGTCTTTTGAGGATCAATGGTCAGCTAACACTGTCCAGTGCTGGTCAGATAAGTTCTCTGTTGGGGAAAGTCTTCCAGTATTTTTTCTGAGAAAAACTAGTGTTACTTTTGTGAAACTTGTTTTATTTACACTAGGAAACTTTTTGTTTTTTGGACTGTCATTTTGTCACAGGGGATTTGAGTATTGTGAATGTTTGTGGACACAAGTTGTTTAATACTTGAAATATTTTTATCACATTTAAATTTTTTTGAATGTTTACAGTTGCTGCCCCAGCCTGATAGCATTTGGGAATATTGTACATTAACATTTAATGTCTTGGGGTCCCTGTCTTTTTGAATGGTTCCACTTAGTCTTTCAGTCAGTAAGATACCTGGTGAGTTTTATATCTTGGGTAAATTTGTTGTGCATTGTAAGCTTAATTGGTATGTACGTTCACAGTTCTTTCTTCACTAGGTGAAATGTTTACGGCAGTGAAATATTAGGAAGGACAGTTGAAAGAAATACTGGATCGACTTGAAATCTTATGCTGCTGATGGGTAGTGGAGGTGAATACGTAGTCAAAACAAGAACAATGTTTAAGCTAGTGGAATTTGAAGAATTATATACTTGAATATGAATAGTAATACTTTAACTATATGCTGACCTAGGACAGAGTTGTAAATGTTTTTTTTTTTTTTTTTTTATGCAAACAAATGCTGGTCCAAGAGTTGCATGTAGTTGAGTTAGGAGACAGAAAACAGACTGAAATTAGACTGTAAGGTAAGGAGTAGCACAGGGAGGATTAAAATGGGTATATAGCACATACTGTCTATTTGTTGATAAAAGGATTTTAATAGTGAGTTATAGATAGTAGCAGCGATGGGTCACAGTACTGGCTGCTAAGCTACAGGCCTCCCAGCCCATGTGGGGGAAAAAAGTAAATTGAAGTAGATTCTTCTTCTTTAACTTTTTTAAGTCTTTCTTTACTTGTTTAAATGGGCAACATTAGATTGCTGTCGAAGTAGCCTTTACTATCTGTGTCATATCCCCCACTAACCAAATAGCTTTTCAAAGCTTAAGGGCACTTTCCATGTGCTCTTAACTGTCAGAAGCTTGAGGCTTGAGCAGATTATCATATACAGACCGTGTGTGGAATGCTTCGGAGCTTTCTTGATGCTGAAATGCTATCTTTTGGGCTCAGTGGAATTTTTTATTCGTGTAGTGATCCTTCAGAGTTGGGCAAATAGGTTTCCCCGCTGGGGAAAACCTTTCAGTATTTTTTCTGAGGAAAACTGTTATTTTGTGAATATAGTTTTATTTATGCTAGGAAACTGTTTTGTGTGAGCTATCATTTTGTCACAGGAGATTTGAGTACTGTGAAAGCTTGTGAAAACAAGTATTTAAATCTGTTTGTTGAACTGTGTTTTTCTTGTTTAGAATTTGTGTTGGCAAGACTGCTGCTTTTTTTCGAATGTCAGGTTGGTATTTTATCTAAAAACACCTTTTTTGTCTGAACATAAAAAGTTAAATTGTCAGCTTTCCCTCTTCTGAGGTGAACAATTATTTGAATGCCTCCTTTGTGCTTCTCATGTAATTAAGCAATTTCAAGGTGTCTTTATGATGCTACTGATACTGTCTCCAGAGCAGCAGCTTCTGAGTCGACCATGAGAAGATTTGCTTGGTTAAGTCATCAACATTTCCCTTGAGATACTGAAATTTTAAATTCTCTCCTGGACAAGGAAGTTCTATTTGGCCCTTCTGTTGCTGAGGTACTTAAGAAATTTGATGAGAGGGAAAATACAATTCAAGGGGTGACCCACATTTTTCAAGCATCCTTTTTCAATACAAATAAAAATTTCCTTCTACTTCAGCTCTCTTTTTCAAAAAGGTATTTAAGCAGCAAGGTGCCAACAAACAGGATTTTAAAAAGCAATGACAAGGAGATTCTAAAAAGAAAGGGAACACTCCCACTCCCTCAAAATCAAGATTAGTCCAAAAAGTCAGGATAACTATTTGTCTCTTTGCCCCCCCCCCCCCTCCACACTGGTAATCTCTCCCTATGCTTGAGTTAGGAAAATGGGCCTCAAAGTAATTCAGCACAGGTACACTTGACAGTGAGAATACCTCGCTCATTTCAAGAGGATTCCACTTTGCCCAGCAAACCAGTTATCCCTGCTCTCCTCAGTTCTGGAACATATGTTATCTCAAGGATAAGTAGAACCAGTCCTGCCTGCTAGATGGGCAAGGGATTTTATTCAAGGATGTTTTAGTGCCAAAGAAGGAAGAGACTTGGGGGCCTATGTTAGACCTCTTCTATTTCAATCTTTTTGTCAAGATCCCAAAGTTGAAAATGTTGTTCCTTCAGAACACATAAACAATTGTCTGCTTAATAGTTTTCATGGCAAAGCTAAACTTAAAAGATGCCTATCATCACATTTTCATTGGCAAGCATTTCAGATGTCTTTTAAAGATTTTTCTCTGTCTGGTTCTCATCATTATCATCAGTTCTCTGCCATACCCTTTGGACTATCTACTCCTTCCAGGATCAGACTATTCTGTTTAATATGGGTTTTTCAAGTGGGTTTACAGAAATCTCCTCTTATACCTTCGCATAGAATTGTTTTACTGAAATATCTTTCAGATTCTATGCAGGGAAGAAACCTTCTGACTGCAGATAAAATGGAGATATTTCAAAGGTTCCTCCTGAGTTTTTCCAAGCAAAGCCAGGTATCGGTCAGGGAATTTCTTTGGATTCTGGGGAACATGGCTTCTATGATTCATATGATTACCCTGGAAAGACTACACATAAGAAAAATCCATTGGCACTTCATCAGTCGTGACTCGGTATTTGCACCCTTTATCTTTTCAGATCCACAGTTTGGAGTTTGCAAAGAGGGCGGTTTTATGGTGGGTATACTAGTTACCTAGGAATCTAGGTCTCCCATTTCCTCTTCTATCTCCTTTTCAGTCTGTCACAACAGGTTCTTCTGACCTAGTGTATGCAGCAACTTCCAAAGGTGTGAAAGTGCAATGTCTGTAGTACCAACCGAGCAGAGTAACGCACGCAAGTATCAAAAAGATAAGGGCAGTAATGAACACTTTAAAAGCCCTAAAGCATCTCTGGTCTCCAGGACCTTTACAGGTTTTCACAGACACCACCATCTCATCTAAGAGGTAAGCATGCAGTGGGTCATTTCACTGTACTCCACACCTCCAGGGGATGTGATCATTTGGCCTTTTCCTTCTTGCAGGCAAGCACCTCCATGTGACTCCAAGCATCCACAGAATTCTACTGCAGACAGTGTTCTCTCAAACAGACATTACCCCCCCCCCCCCCGAGAAAAGAGTCAAGCAGGAATAAGCTTCATCATTTGTCTCCTTCCAACATCATCTCCAAGAACCACCAGAAGGCTTCATCCCAATGGAGCTGGTACTTACTAGAGTTTTAACGTTTAATTTACAGTGATCAATGTAAAATAGTACATGCTAACACAGCTATAGCTAATAAATAAAGCTAATAACCTGGATACATTGATTGACATGTTATGTGTTAAACATTTCTTCTGGAAAACTCTCACTTGACATATACATGTCAGTGAGACTGTACCACACATTTTGTTTCTCTATCTTATATTTCATCCATCAAAATGCTACAAGGAGCTGAAGCTATAGCGAAGTTAAAATTTTAAATTTACTAAAGGTGACGTATGAAATGTAGATTATGACGCAAGTTTCATGGTGTGACCCTGTTACAGCACCTGAATAAACCACTGAGTCAGTATGCTTGAACTCAGGGGCCGCTTTCTCAAATGATTTATGGGGCCCTGTCACCAAGTGTCAGATGTTTAGCATCAAAAACTTATCAGTGCCTATGGGTGAAGTGACTACATGTCCAGCTCCTGGGAGGGAACTTGACTTTGTACTTTAGACTAATCCTTGATGCCATAGTTCTGAACAAATTTATAAGCATGGCAAAAGCATTTGGGACGCTATCTTCAGGTTAGTCTCTGCCACAATCTCCAGTTTCTGCGTTTCTCACTTTGACATAACATCTTTTTTTTATTGTGTACCAAGTTGAGTGTGACCTTAAGTAAGTTACTTAACCAGACATTGCTCCTTGGTTACCCCTGAAAAGGGACTGTGTTTATTGAGCATATCTTGTTGGTTGGCATATGTGTATTATTTTTATTAGGCTATAGCAACATTTTGGGGTTCTATCAGTAGGAAATATGGTTATTTAATGCTCAGCGTGACATGTTTGCATTTACACATTTTCACAATATGCGCAGTATGTGATTTTCACAGTATGCACATTGTGTGTTTATGATCAAACAAATTCTAAAGTTTAGCATCACAGTTGACAATATTCAGGCATCAGTTGGAAATATGAAGTGAAATGTTTATTGTGCCATCGAATGAGTAACAGAATAAAAAGACAAACTGAAAATAACCCAGGAACAAAACCAAACAAGTCCAGTTGAATAATTTATTGCGGAGAGCTTTCATTCCAGACCACAAGAACTTCTTCAGAACAAGCCAAACAACATAATTGCAAGTTTAAATACATGATTGATCGTGACATCATCAAATCAATTAAATGACTAACATCTACAATTCAAAAAGGAATACCTCCACTGAAACCTAGACATGATACCATTAAAATAGTGATACAATTAAAACTGACAAACATGAATATTAATCTCTTAAAAAGCATCATAATACCTCAGTTTTAACAAAAAATAGAACAGGATTCATTTAACCATGGAATATTGACCGCATCGAGAATTAGTTGCAACTTTAATTCAGCTTTATCCAAATGTGCTTCAGTAATATAACCCTGTAAATCACTCTTGATTTGCTCCAACACTAAAAAGTTGAAATGGTGGTAATTATTAGTTTCTATGTGTTTATACAGAGCATTTAGTACCTTTCTTGTTTTTTATATCAGCACAGTGCTCATATATCCTCCTCCTAAAAGCCCTGCATGTTTTGCCCACATAGAAACTTGAGCATTAAACACATTGTGCTAAATAAACAACATTCCTAGAATAACAAGAAAAATGTCCATGTATATTGTATCTCATACTTTGAATGTTGAACCAACTGGAAACATTAATCAAGTGACATTGGGAACAAGTCCCACATTTCCGGGTACCAGGAGGAAATTTCAAGGTAGAATCCCCTTGAGTCTCGAAATCCCTTTCAAAAAGACATTTGAAATATTTGTTCTTTTGGTATGTAATCATGGGCTTAGTCCCCGACCTGTTACTTAAACCAACTTCATTGAAAATTAACCTCCAATTTTTAGAAATACATTGCACTATATACTGAGAATCCAAAGAAAAACTTATAATAAAATAATTAGAAACATCAACATTAGTTAGGTCAACCTCACTTGTATGTATATTAATCAAATTCTTCTTTCGGCTTTTTCCCAGTTAGGGTTCGCTACAGCGGAACTCCAGTCCGCTAGTGATTGGCAGTAGATTTTTACAGTGCCGAGTTTCCAGCCCGATGCCCAACCTTTATCGAAGGCACGCCCATTCACGAATGTCTTTTGAACGCCACCCGACTGCGGGGAGGACATGCAGACTCCACACAGAAGGCGCTCCAGTCGAGAATCAAACGGGAGAGACTTTTGCTGTGAGGCGACAATGCTACCGCTGCACCACTGCGGCCTTCATCCCTAATTACAGTACCCAATGTAGGGCAATAAAAAGCATTATTTCTTTTGGTCACTACCTCCTGATGTATGTTCACCAAAAATTCATCAGGATAACCCCTCTTCCGAAACATATCCAATACTTTGTCACATTCCAAGTAAAAGGTATCCAGACTTGACACCATCCGGACCATTCTGACATGTTGTTCTTTGACAACCGCCTTTTTTCTGAAATTCTTGGTGCCAGCTGGAAAAGTGTAAATAAGAATTGGAAAATGTCGGTTTATGATAAATATTAGAAGTAAAACATTGATTGACCAAATCTTTACTGATCTTGATGTCCAAATAAGAAATGAAACTGACATCATTCATAACTATGAGAACATTTAAAAAAATGTACTGTGTTATTAATGTAATCCAAAAACTGTAATAAATGTCTAAGGAATCCACCCACAAAATGAATATATCGTCCAGGTATCTCTTGTAAAACAACCACAAACTAGAAAAAGTACTATTGAGCACATATTCACTCTCCTATTGTGTCATGACATAATTGGTGAAACTGGGGTCACATGCTGCTCCCATAGCCACACCAGTGGACTGTTTGAATATCTACCCTTCAAAAAATATGAACTTATTTTGGAGGACAATCTCCATTAAGGAAAGAGTAGCATTGACCTTAGTATTATCAAGGGCAGAAATAAACAATTGTTGCTTAAACCAGTTCAAACCCACATCATGTGGAATGACTGAAAATAAATTGTGAATGTCAGTGGTAGCAAAGATAGCCTCACTCACAAAGGGAACACTATTACATTTATTCAAGAACTGCTATGAGTCCTTGCAAATGTGTGTTATTTTTTCTATCCCTGCCTTGGTGTGATAATCGGTCCATTTGGCAGTATAAGTTTTGGATCTTGTTCCACTAATAATTGCTCAAAAAGGTGGATTAGTAACACTCTTGTGTATCTTTGGAATGCCTAAGATACTAGCAAGGACAGGTTTGTCATTGTGCATGAATGCATAATCTCTTTTATTGAGCTCACCTTGTAGAAGCATATCCTGCAACATCTTGTGAAAAGCAATGTTCACTTCATTGCGTGAAACCTCTTCATACATATCCATCAAAAGTGAATTGATGCAACTTAAATAGACATTTTTGTCCATAATAACAATTCCACACCCCTTATCTGGTGACTTAATATGAATGTCTCTGTCATAAACCAATTCCTTGAACAATTGAATCTCTTTAGTCAAATTGACAAATTCAGAACAATTAGAATTATTTATGCCCTCACGTATCCCAAATTCACATAATTTTTCAAACAGTTGGATATAAAATGCCAAAGGGGGGGGGGGTTGAAACAACTTTGTCGAGTCAAAGCTTGTCGAAATGTAATACTTTCATTACTATTAAAAAATAGATAGATTCAATTTCCATGAAAAAAGTTTGAAATCACAAATAACATCCACAATTGCAGCTCACCGAGCCCAGCACAAATGTTAAGCCTTAGGATAGTATAACAGCATGATCGACTGTTATTACCTTGGATGAAAAATTAAACACTTTAAAATCCAAACTCAAATTTGTAAATGACCTTAACAGCATGGGAAGATTCCTGTAAGTCCATATGAGACAAATCCACTACTTACAATAATAACCATTCCTCCTCTTGAGACGAGCCCCTTCTCTTACATAAGAGTCGCTATTGGGCTGCCGTTACCGATTCTGAAAGTTCTGTTTCTGATTGCGAATCCTTTCCAGTCTCCTCACTTGATGACACCCTAAAGGGGCCGATGCATCGGAAAAAGAAGGTGCTGATATCACTTCCCATTCATCTCTTCCTGGAGTCAATGTCCTAGAAGCATTGATGAAATTACCAACTTTGTCATGGTGACCAGGAGTATTGAGATACACCTTCCCATTAGCATATTCCTGCATGTCTCTCTTAATTTTGTCCAATTTGTGTGAAGAAATATTGTTGCAGGAAGAATCCTCTGATATAATCATATTGTCAAAATTCGTCATATATGCCTCATATATGAGGTCGAAAGTGATACAACGATTCATTTGTTCAAGCTTGTGTAACATAGATTCTAAACTCTTATTGTTGTGCTTGATGATTACCCTCATTAGTTCAGAACTAGCCTGATTGAACACCATATGAAGGTCTTTGATATATATGTATGCTGAATCCTTAGCAGCCTCGTTTGGAAACCGCCATAAGCGCAATCCCCTAGGGACTTGATGCAACTCCAAATTCCATGCCAAATAACTATTTTCAAACTGCAGTTTTTTGAATTGAAATAACAGCTTCTCAAAGGCATATATTTGTTCCGATAAGGAAACATTTAGTGAAGGAGAATGCAAATTAGAAGCACTAGTTGAAAAGTTAAATTAATTTCCCCTCCAGTCACAACACATGCTGGAATTACTGCTGTTGTGGAATTCAGTACCTCGAGACAATTGTGTGAGAGGTATTCCGAGAGACTCTTGTGATGAATTTGAACCATTAAAACCAAAATGTGGCACCAAATGCACAGTTAACGGCTGACTGCCATTCTAAGATGCCACCACAGAGGAAAATGTAGGTTCCTTAATACATCCATGAGCTGCCAACGGACCAGCAGGAGTGTTGCTCCCAGGTAGTGACATAACCACCGAATAAATAACAGAATAAAAAGACAAACTGAAAACAACCCAGGAACGAAACCAAACAAGTCCGGTTGAACAATTTATTGAGCGCTTTCGTTCCTGAACACAAGAACTTCTTCAGAACAAACCAAACCACATAATTGCAAATTTGCATACACCATCAATCATGACATCATCAAATCAATTAAATGACGAACATCTACAATTCTAAAAGGAATACCCCCACTGAAACTTAGACATAATACCATGAAAATAGTGATATAAACTTTACAACAGATACCCAGACGATAGTCATTTTGTGAGTAGATTCCTTAGACAATTTATTACAGTTTTTGGATCACATTAATAACACAGTACTTTTTTTTATTTTCTCATAGTTAGGATGTCAATTCCATTTCTTATTGGGATATCAAGATCAGTAAAGATTTGGTCAATCATTGTTTTACTTCTAATATTTATCGTAAACCGACATTTTCAAATTTTTATTTATACTTTTCCAGTTGGCACCCCAAATTTCAGAAAAAGGCGGTTGTCAAGGGACAACATGTCAGACTGGCCCAGATGGTGTCAAGTCTGGATACTTTTTACTTGGAATATGATAAAGTATTGGATACGTTTCACAAGACAGGTTATCCTGATGAATATTTGGGGAACATACATCAGGAGGTAGTGACCAAAAGAAGTAATGTTTTTTGTCGCCCTATATTGAGTACTGTAGTTAGGGATGATTCGATAATATACATACAAGTGAGCTTGACCTAATGGATGTTAATTTTTCTAACTCTAATTATTTTATTAAGATTTTTTTCTTTGGATTCTCAGTATATAGTGTAATGTATTTTTAAAAACTGGAGGTTAATTTTTCAAGAAAGTTGGTTTAAGTGACAGGTTGGGGACTAAGCCCATGATTACATACAAAAAACAAATATTTCAAGTGTTTTTTGAAAGGGATTTCGGGACTTGAGGAGATTCTGTCTCGAAATTCCCTCCTGGTACCCGGAAATGTGGGACTTGTTCCCAATGTCACTTGATTAATGTTTCTAGTTGGTTCAGGATTCGAAATATGAAAAATATACATGGACATTTTTCTTGTTATTCTAGGAATGTTTATTTAGCGCAGTGTGTTTTATGCCCAAGTTTCTATGTGGGTAAAACATGCAGGGCTTTTAGGAGAAGGATATATGAGCATTGTGCTGATATTAAAAGCAAAAAATGTGCTAATGTTCTGTATAAGCACATAGAAACTAATCCTGACCACCATTTCAACTTTTTAGCATTGGAGCAAATCAAGAGTGATTTACAGGGTTATATTATTGAAGCACATTTGGATAAAGCTGAATTAAAATAGCAACTAATTCTTGATGCAGTCAATAGTCCAGGGTTAAAAGAATCCTGTTCTATTTTTTCTTTGTTACAATTGAGGTATTATGGTGCTTGTTAAGAGATTACTGTTCATGTTTTTCAGTTTTAATTGTATCACTATTTTAATGGTATTACGTCTAGGTTTTAGTGGGGGTGTTCCTTTTAGAATTGTAGATGTTAGTCCTTTAATTGATTTGATGATATCATGATTGATGGTGCATTTAAATTTCAATTGTGTTGTTTGGTTTGTTCTGAAGAAGTTCTTGCATTCAGGAACGAAAGCGCTCAACAATAAAGTGTTCAACTGGATTTGTTTTGTTTCGTTCCTGGGTTGTTTTCAGTTTGTTTATTGTGCCATGTTTGTTCAGATGAGTCATATCACTGCCTGAGGAAACAAGTGATAAAAGTTGCTTAAAGAGGTCCAGTGCACAAAACGTCAGGCTTCAAGTAAGAGAGTTATTTAGTGATCATGGAAGAGGAGAAATAAAAGGATACTAACAAGATAGTTCACTGAGGGGGGAAACAAGTTATAAAGGACAGTTTTAATCCTATCAAGACAAGCAGTGGCGCAATGTAAGTTTAATGAAGAGTAGCAGAAAAGGTAGAAGTTTATATATTATATGCAGCAAGATTGAGAGGTCAAATCCTGACCTTGTTAATATGAGGTCAAACAGCGATATAATTCTGAAGTTAGCTCAGATAAATGAGAATTCTATTTATCCTCAGTGAAAAGTGGGAGAATTCATAAAGAACAAAATGTTGCACAATCATTCCGGGTAATAAAATAATTATTTTGTATATACCTCAGCAAGTTGAACATTTTCACATTCCGAAGGAACATGTAGCTCATTGTTGACATGGCTAACCAATCTGTTTATAGGTTAGTGACAATTTTTTTAAATGCTCTTGATTATAGCATTAATAATTCTAATTTTGCTGTGCTTTATGTGCAGACCTTGAGTGTAAAGTAGATACTAATGAGTTAGTGACAACCATAAATTATATACGTTTATAATGGAGTGGTAGCACTTGAGCCATTTCTGACTTAGTATTCATTTTCCAGCACGTCATTATCTATCTTACCGAGTCATTTCTCAGTACTGATCTGAGAATGGGAATATCTTGTATAGCTTTGGCTCAGATCTCCTGTGCGTACTTTTTTGAGTAGATAAAAGTTTAATTCACAAGTTAAAAAAATAGAGGGAACTTTTAAGTGGATACAAGTAAAATTACATTGCTTCTAAGCGAGGTAAGCCAGAAAATATATTTGTGTTCTGTAAAAATTATTTTAGGCATTATTTTTGAGCAAGTTAGGCTGGAAAAACATTTGTGTTCTCTGAGACATCGTGCTGCAACTGCGTAATGCAGGTTTAGATAAGCATTCCTAGCTATGATTTGTATATTATAAATAAGAGAATTATGGAACATTGCTTGGCTAAGACCCTTGTGTTCTAACCTGTGTTATAACAAATGCAGTATGAAAAGAATATTGTTTTAACTTAAGGGAAAATAACTGTCACATCATGAAATCATGTGAAGTCTGCTCACGGTTTTTAGAACCCTCTAAAATGTAGCAGTCCAAGTTGTCACTAAATCAGGATTGGATGCTGCTGTTGTCAGCTTAAGAATATGAATTATGATTGGAAGATTATTTCAAGAGACACCATCTAAGCTAAAAATCTGCTGAGTTTTAAATTGGCCTTTATAGACTGCCATGTTGATTCGCTCATTGTGTAAATCTCAGTAGCTATTAATCTATTCTAGTAAAACTTTTACCCATGGCATGATTTTATGTCTTAGTTAATTTAAGACCGTGTTCAGCATATTTACAACTTGGTTTTAGTTTTTAGCTATACTGTGCATCCTTTTAACACATCCTAACTGGTGATGACTCCAAGGTAGAGTGTGAAGGCAGTTACTGAATAAAGCAGGTGACTTGGGGTTACTAGATTTCAAGAAGTCATAGATCTCTAGATGCCCTAAGGTGCATCTCAACAAACGTCAAGAGTAAGGAAAGAAATTCAAGCTTAGATTTCCCTGAAAGAAAAAAATAAGTTGCGCCTAAAGTTTAATGTTCAAAGCTAAATGTTTAAAGCTAACAAAAGTAGCTCCCATTAAAATGAGATTCCAAATGCTTGCAAATATCTGTTAATCCTTTTTGGGAATACTCCCTGCCCCCTATCCCTCCAAAAAAGATAGCAACCTTCTATGTAATCCTCGAGTGTTGAATTTGAATGAAAGCAAAATCATAAATGACCATGGTCATATATTATATACCTGAGGTTATGGAGGAGGAAATCAGGGCATGTGGACAGAACTCTTAAACCAGAGAATCAAACGCTGTGAGACAACAATGGTACTACCTGCAGTACTGTGCCAACAATTATTTGCTATCACAAATAACCTCCCAAAGACGGTCACTTACTATGTGCAATGCTGATAATGACAAAAAGTGTAAAAAGTTGTAATGACCAGTTTGTTTCTTTTTGATATGCTGCAATCCCTGTCCCATACACAGTCATTCTCATCACAGTCATTCCCCTTATCCATCAATTACAGACATTTGTGTGACTCTGATTGTACACCTCAGAACTTTGAGATGAAATTAATGAATACATACATAAATAACTGCCACACAGGAATGCATCTTCTCAGCTTGCGATTTTCAAAATACAGGGTGCAGCCCACTGCACCCTTCCCTCATACCCTTCAAACTCTTAGCTCAAGAATCATGTAGAAAGGAGAAAATAATGAGAGACAAATGACCAAAGTCAAGGACAAAGATGAGCTGAGAAGATACATTCCTGCATGTGCCTTTATATACTTGGGAAGTTGCTGGAATAGCATGCTATTAAATCTGAAACTCAAATATTTGTCATTATTTAGTAAATGCAGTTCTCATTGATTTGTACAACACACACACGTTATGAGGAGCACACCAAAATATAAGGCAAAACTTGAGACATTCCACAAAATCAGGGACTGTTGACAACATATGTGTGACTACACACACACACAAATCCATTAGATCCCCTGATGTGATATCAGAAGTTTGACTGAGATCACATGAATGAATAACTACCACAAAGGGAAATGGCTTGGAGCTCTCTGCTGCCCAGACCTCTCAACTGTCTCTGTTTTGGCATAACATTCCTATTTTCATTTGTAATTTCAGATGTCCTTATTTTGGACTTATTTTCAGGCTTCATTAACCCCTTTAAAAAATGTCTGAATTCCCTTCATTGCATGCTATTTTTAAAGATGTCTTGTAAATAGAAAGCCATGTTACGTGACTAACATTCTAGTGTCAACATTAATTTTAAAGAAAAGGGACACACATCTTGCATTCCACTTTCTCTGAAGTAGAACTAAATGACCTTGTGTGGTAGAATTTTGTTGGACAATTAATTAAAGTTTATAGATTTTACACTGTCTGTTTGATATTTTTGTCGCTCTTTTTTTTAAACGTGTTTGTTTAGTATCCCACATTCCATACTAGAAGCAGAAAGAGTTATGCACTTTAGTGTTCTCATTTTATGTTAATTAGATGTTCAGTTTTCTAGCTGTACGTTCCTAGTTGTAATAGCCTTTGTTCCTATTTTCAATGTCTATATGTTGAGATGTTTGCTGCCACCAGACTATAGTGTGCAACCCACTGCAACCCTTACCTCACATAACTCTCCACCTCTTAGCTGAAGAGTCAAGGTGAAAAAATAATAGGGGACAAAGGACCAAAGTTAGGGATGAATAATGCTCCTATATACTTGCGAGTTGCCTTACATTAGCATGCATTTTTCTAAATGCTATCAAGTCTGGAAATTAAATGTCTGTCATTATTTATTAATGGAGTCCTGATTTGCAAAAATAAAGCCCAAATTAAAAGAAGCGTACCAAAATGTGTGCTAAAATCAGACACATTCTGGAAATATCAAGAACAGATGAGAGCTTCTCTATACCTCTCACATACACACACATGCATGCATGTACATACACATGTACACACAAATTTTAAAAAATACTTAAACCTTTCTGCATTCTGGATAACTGGGTTACATAGTGTTAGTCAGAAAATATACAGTATTTAAAAGAAATAAATAATTAAACAACTAAAACTTGTTCATGCACTTGTATATTTTGCGTTCATTAACTGCATTTTTCATTTTCAGTTAGACTATCTCCATCACCTAAGACAACATTAGCCAATAGCAACAACCCCTTGCTGCTTCATACAGTAATCTGAGCTGCCCCTTTTGAGCAACTTTTCTAATTTATACACTAATGATTTATTCCTCATTAGGGCTACATATAATTTCAGGCTGGTTTAGCAAACAGCCTAACAAAAATAAGCTGATTTCTTTCTCGCTCTCTCTCTCTTTTTTTTTCCTTCCCTGGAACACAGAAGGGCTAGAAACTCTGTGCATGTGCAGTAGCACGTGAGAAGTTCTGTCCTAGAGTTAAAGAAAAAATACAGTTTTGTAAGTAAACTTACCATGTTGTTCTTTCGGCTTTTCCCGGTTAGGGGTCGCCACAGTGGAACTCTGGTCCACTAATGATTGGCAGTAGATTTTTATGGTGCCAATTTGCCAGCTCGAAGCCCGACCTTCAACGAAGGCATGCCCATTTACGCATGTCTTTTGAACACCACTCGGCCGCAGGGAGGACATGCAGACTCCACACAGTAGGCGCTCCAGCCAAGAATTGAATGGGAGAACTGTTGCTGTGAGGTAACAACGCTACCGCTGCACCACCGCGGCTTCATCATAACAGTATATATTCTAATAGATCAGTGTTGCAGAAGTCTCAGCTATCTGGGTCTCTTCCTCCACCAACTGGACAGCTTTTCAAAGCTTATGGGCAAAACATCATGACTTTTAGGCTGTTAGGAGCACTTCTTCTGGACTCTGTACACTTATTGATAACATCCTCCTGATTATGGGCAAAGGCCTCCTCTCTGTACCCATCATTATTGACGTCACCAGGGTTTTGATTTTGTTGATCATAGCATTCTTTTAGATTACCTAACTGAAGTTGAAATTAGCCTGGATAACACCTCCCTGGCTTAAAATGTATCTTTCCAGTCGGTGCTTCTCTGTTTCAAAACACCATCTCTGCTCCCATCCCTCTCCCAAAAGGAGTCACTCAGGACTTCATTCTGGCTCACCTTCTTTTTTAATGATAAACTACCACTTGACTTCCCTCATCTGTCTGTCTAACTTTATGCTGATGACATGGTTTTCTTTCATTGAAACGTGATCTCCTGCACCATATAGCAAAATTACAAGCTGACTTCCTTTCTCTCATCAAATGGCTCAGTAACAAAGTCCAATTCTGATCACTTCCAAAACTGAAACAGTGTTGTTTGGTCACTCTTCTAAACTGCAAAATAACTCTCAATCACTTCTTATCCTTGACCATCTTGACAACCCCTTTAATCAAGTCATCTCCATCAAATATCTCAGTATGTGGTTTGATTCCACATTGAACTTGAACCTTTATCTAGAGTATATGTGAAAGAAAATAAATTCTCTCCTATTTTGTTGGTGTAAACATTTCTGTCTCTCTCCAGACTAACCAAGAATGCCATAGACAAAGGAATTCTACTAGCACAGCTTGAATATGGACTTCCACTGGTTGCAGCAGCATCCAAGAAAAACACCTCCAGCATCCAAACTGTAAGCAAATCTATCTGCTGTTTCAATACCCTGTCTCCTAGAAATGAGCATTATTGTATCACATGCAATAAAGCCAGCTGGCCGTCTAATCAACAACTTGGCAGCCTGTTTCTTGGATCCCAATTCTACATGCTCCACAAAGAAAACTGCTGTCCTTCCCTTGCCTCCAAGCTATTCAGGCAACCCCCCAGTTAAAATCTAAGAAGCCTTAACCACTCTAGTCCACTTTTTCAATGTCCCAGAACCAGACTTCATTGTATAAACATTTTCTATCCTAGGCCTCAAACTCTGGAAATCACTCCCTACTAATTTTAAAGACCTCACTTTATACCCCTCATTCAGTGCTCAGCTTAAAGATCATCTCAAATTTGAATTGATTTGCACTGCTTCCCTCTGAACACACTGCCTAATCCCCACTCCCCCCTCACCAGTTAGACACCTTTGTCTTCCTCCCATTATTTTCTTACACTAATATGTGACATCTCTTTCACATTGTGTATATAGTATGTAGTTAATTTTTGTGTCCTTACCTTACTTTTGCCATCTTTCACACTGTGTGCACTATCCCTTCACTGTTTCAGTCTCTCCTTCTCTCTGCCTTACTTTAACCATTCCTTCCTGATCTCCCTTATACTGTGTGCTTTATTACTGTGACTGTTTCATTGTTATCGTCACACAGCATTTTGTTTGTATCCGTAATACTTCTTGTTAAACTGCTTATATACTGTTGTTTATATTTGCCCAGACTGAAACCTGAAAAGATCCATTTGGATTAGTGCTCTATCCCAATTACCAATTTGAATAAATAAAAGTAAATAAAAATAAAAGATCTGGGTACTTATTTGGGTAACTCTCTGTCATTCAGTCATCATGCTGCCACCATAGTTAGGAAGTCCTTCTGTCTAGTCCAGTTAATTTCCAAGGGAATATCTTTGAGAGACAAAGAAGTCATCTTACCATTCTACTCTTCTATTCCCTTAATAAATCAGTCATTGAATACACTGTTCTCTTTGGTGTTTACAAATGCAAGCATGTCATTCAGCTGGAAAGACCCCGGTGATTTTTTAACTAAAAATTAAAGGCTTTAAATCTTTTGACTCTCCTGTAGATTAACACAGCTCTCATTATACTCCGTAGCCTGCCAGCTGCTCTGAGGTGACCTGTTGTTGTTTCAGTTTTCAAGGCATGAAAGACAAAATCTCATTTGATGTCATTCGCTTTGTCAGGAATGTACCTACATGCTTTTCCACCCTTTTCAATAATTTCCAAGGTCTTCTAAAGATACACACAGAATTACCAAAAATCATTATGGGAACTCCCTTTTGGCTCAGGCAAAACTGGTTCTCCCTTCTAATGGAATTGGCCAAGGCAGTTAACCAGAATCTTCCTCACAGTCTGTATCTACTCACACAGCACAAGGAGAGTTTTATACACCCCGACATCCATCATCTACAACTGATACCCTGGATGATTCAATTTTAATACCTTTTAGGCTCCTCTTCCAAAAGAGCAATGCAGCAGGTACTAAAGGAGGCAAGAAAACCTGCTGCTAGGAAGTCTTATGTTGGCAAATGGAAGAGATTTTCTAGTTGGTGCCTTGCCAATTACAGGGATCCTGAAAGGAATGTAGCACCTCTGATTCTCAAATATTTGTGTGACCTACATAAAAGAAGGCTTGTATGCTTACATCAAGGTGTTTCTTACTGCCATCTCAGCTTGCCTGCCTATGGATCCCCTGCTTTCTTCTGTTTGTGGTAAAAAAGTTTATGAAAGGAGTGTTGCACATGTGACCCTCCAACAAGCAAATTCCTCCTCCTTGGGATCTCAGTTATGTTATAGAAAAAACAAACTTAACTAACTCCCTATGAACCAGCCTCTCAGGCTGACTTGCAGTTCATTACTTGGAAATCTGTTTTCTTGTTCTGACATCTGCAAGATGAGTGTCTAAATTGCAAGCTCTCATGGTTGGTGAACAGAGTTTGTTTTTCCCCAGGGAAAGAGTCATATTACCCACTAATCCTTCATTCATGCCTAAAGTTGTTTGAGTTTACCTTGAATCAAGTAATCAGTTTACTAGTTTTCTTTCCAGAGCTAAAAAACAAGCGAGAGCAGATTCTACATACGCTGGATGTGCACAGTCAGCTAAGGTATTACCTTGATATAACCAAATCCTTCAGGAAGGGAAAACAACTGTGTGTTTCCTATGGTGTGACTAAGAAAAGCCAAACCATGTCTATGCAGACTATAGCCAAATGGTTGTCCTTTGTAATTGTTTTGTGCTATTGCAACAATGTTATAACAATTCCAGGCAAAGTTAAGGCACATACTGCCTACCATTGCATTGTTCTCTTCCATGGCATATTTGTGAAGGGGTGGACTCTAGATGTATTCGAAAGGCAGCAACCTGTTCCTCCGTTCACACCTTCACAAAGCAGTACAAACTAGATTCCATCTATGGGTCCAGGACGGACTTTTCTAAGGACGTTCTCCAGGGGCTCCTGGACCCTTATCCTTACTCCCCTTTAGGTTGGGTAAGCTTTGTGAATCTACCCATAGGATACTGCAGAAATGAGAATGAAATAAACATAGTACTGTATAGTTGTGTATGTCCTACTTACCCATAATATTAGATGTTCACATTTCTTCAGTGCTACAGTAGCCTCACCCACCACCACCCCCTTTGTTGATAGTTTAGGTGAGATATAGCCACCTTTGTTACAGTCATTATTGTTTGGATGATTTTTATGGTGATTGACTGTTGGCTTAGGATGAATCTTCCATCCTTTCTCAAGGCAGTAAAATCCTGAAGATCTTTGGTCCACTCACTCTGGTTGCTGCTGTACATGCCTCCAAAAAGGGTGCAGCCTAACAGCAGCCAGAGTGAGTGAGAGGGAGGGAGTTAGATCTTTAGCAAGCTGGCCTTGGGCTGTGTCCTTGGCAGGACACTACTCATAGGTTACTGCAGTAAAGAAAAGAAAGAAGTTTAAACATCTGCTACTATGGGTAATTAGGACTTGCACAACTGTACTTTCTCCCCTTTCTTTCTCCTGGCTTATTTCTTTCCATTTCTCCTTTGTTTTCTAGTGAAGGGTATCCCTCTGTATTTTCCTCTGATCTCTTGTGGTGTTATACATATATATATTATGAAGGCAATTCCATATACTGAGTTTATTAGGGTGAATAGATTATGTAGTAACCCTAATATTAGGGAGAAGGAGTATGTACAAAGTTATAACAAATTTAAATTGAGAGGGTATGAAGAGTATTACCTTAAAGAAAGTTTAAGAAAAGTTAAAAAGGAAGGGAAATATAATAAAGGGGTAATACGGAATGTATCACAGGAGTCAAGGGATGTAATGTATTTTGTTTCTACCTTTTCTATATTATCGGAAAACATTAATGAACATATTAGATATAGTTGGAATATAATAAAAAAAGAGTTGAATTATTTGTCAGATAAAAATATTGGTTTTTCATATAGAAGGGGTAGAAATATTCAGGACTTTTTGGTACATAGTCGATTTGAAATGCCAAACATGTTGCTGTATACACAAGTTGCTCAACAGGGTACGAAAAAGTGTGGAAAATGCACTATTTGTAGGTTTGTTGTTAAGCAATTTGATGAAATTAATGGAATTACCTTTGTAACAAGAGGAATTTATAACTGTAATTCAACAGCAGTAGTTTATGGTATTGAATGCCCTTGCAAAAAATATTATATTGGAGAGACCAAAAGAACACTAGCTTGCAGAATTAAAGAGCATGTAAGAGATATTACAAATAATAAAGTAACTAGTCCCTTGGCTGCTCATTTTCATAGCCATCATAGAGGGAGAAATGATGGTATTAAGGTGACAGTATTGGACAGTATCCAAAACATTAAATATTTGAATGAAAAATGTATAAAACAGATGTTAAGAAAAAAGGAATTATATTTGATACTGAAATTTAATACTCTCAAACCAAATGGTTTAAATTGTGACTGTTCATGGAAAAGTTTACTTTAATGTATATATTTTTATTGGAAAGTTATGTTTTTTTATGTCTTTTAAGTTTTTAGTTAATTAATTGCATAATTGAAAGTTAATTGATTTGGGAGGGGTTTGTTAGATATAAAAAGAGTTGTAAGTTAGTATAAGAACATCTTTTACTCTGAAAAGGCTATTTGCCGAGGCGCTAGAGAGAAGGAGATTACAACATTGGTTGTGTATTCTTGTTACTGTGAAATTCGTCTTCCAGTGGATTAAATTCTTTATGGTTGCTGTGGAGTCTTCCTTTTTTGTGGTATAACAAGTTTTTTCTCTTTTGCTTGTTGTGGTATACATTATACATATATAGCTTTCAGGTTATACTTTAACTGGGTAAGGAAGCTCTAGTATGGTCTAGGTGGGCTTCCACTTTATAGTAGGAGTATCTTGACATCCCAGATGAAAGGGCATCCATCACGCATGGAAGAGGAGGAGGAGTTTTGAGTTCTTGAAGTTGAGCTTGATATCCATGACTCAATGGCAGAAGTCTCAGTGATCAGGCCTACTGCAACAGTGATCTATTTTAAACATCTACTATTGTTGTACTTTCCTATATAATTGTGCTATTTCGCCATATTATTCACTGTTGAAGTCTTAGTGGGATAACCCACCTGCAGCTGTCCTGACTTCCAGAGCTGCACACTCTTTTAGTGGGTTTGACTAACTTCCTCCCAGCCAGACTTAAAGACATTGGTGGTAAAGGTGGAATGATTGCTAACACTATTTTGAGGTATTTCTTGCCGCAGTGTTTAGGGTAGTCTGCTTTGCCACTCTAGTGATTTGGCCTATTTTCAAAGAAGGTAGATCCTCCACAGTATTAGCAAAAGTACTGTCAGTGTCTGATAGTGATTCTGATATTGAAGTATATGTTAAGAAAAACAGTTGTGTGGCTAGAAGTTCTCACGTGAAGATTTCTACATTCATCGTATTTTTTGCTTAAGCCTGCAACATAATGTGGATGGCTGACTAGTGTGCTAGGTTTACCCCAAAGACAATGACAAGGAGAGCAAAGTCTTTCCAGGAGTACAGAACCAAAACAGCATGAAAACCTAATCCCATATTGCTATGGCATCAGCCAAGGCCTTCTGGAACCTGTGTCAGAAGCATAAGCAGATAGAAAAGTAACATCAGGTGAAGTAACAGGAAACTGAGGATAATGTGACACTAACAGTTTCCCTTGGACTTTCAACACTGACCATGGTGAGATGCCTTCTCAGCACCCTCCCAGCTTCATAGCTAGATTTGGCCAAAGTCTACATTGTTTGTTACAGGCTGCCACACCTTCAGTTTCTAGCGCGTACTCCCACACCAAAGCACCAAAATGTTGTCAGAATGTGAAGTCTGTGGGTGCTGTTGCCGAAATAGTGATCAGTGAGAGAAGGGATAGCGTCCAGTTTTACTAGTTCAAAACAAGATAACTGGAGACCAAGTTGAGGTTTTGGTCACCAACGGTCAAATCAAGACCCCTAAGGTGGTTCATTCTGAAAAACTGAGGCCTAAAACTCCAAAGCTCAACCTAACAACTGACAGTTTACCTCAGCCCAGTATGTGTCTCGGGCTTCATCTCAAGATTTTATCTGGCTCAGGACTTTATACACTTTTGAAGTCCAAGCAGCCAGCTCTGGAAATTCCTGAGGTCTCAAGGTCCCTTCTAATCAGAGAAGGGTGGAAATTGATCATACGGAGAATACTGCAGCACCAGATATGAAGGAAATGAACTGGTATATGTGACCCAGATCTTCCTCTCCCATATATGACTTTGACACCTAGGAACTCTTGCTCTCTACCGCAGTACTACAGGATCTGTCCTTTGGGGGACATATTTCATAAGATAAAGGTGGAGTACCAATAGCAGCTCAAAGAATTGTCTCAGGCCCAGATATGATATAGAACTTTCTTAAGCTTGCATAGCCAAAAGCTTGATCTGTTCTCCGGTCATGGATGTCTTGGAGGGTACATTCATCAGTGCATTTCTGGATGCTCTTCCCCTGTTTACCAACAAACTGGACCTGGTCTATCAGAACAAGGATTCCCATAAATCACCTTACAAGAATCCTGATCCAGCTGTGATGTCCCTTGATTCCAGCTCGGGATTCTTTTTGGCTCCATCTGGAAACCCATCCTCGATGACAAGTGTGAATAGGAGACTCAGTTTCCTTTCTTTCTAAAACACCTTTACTGAATTATCACATAGTCAGACGTGTATTTATATAAAAGTAATCAAGCCATGTTAACAGGTTCACATTTACAAACATTGTATATCATGAATATAGTTCTGTACCATATAATCAAAGTGAAATTACATAAATTGTTCAGTTTGTGCCTTCTCTTAAACCTCATTTCTGCGCCAAAACATTTTCCACATGTATTTTTCCCATGATTTCCATTTTCTCTAATTTACTCCTATTCTTTTCTAAAGATATCACTTCCTGTTCTTTTATCTTTATGACAATATTCATTGTTTCATGTATAGTTGGTGTAGACTTTAATTTCAGTTTTCTAGTAATTACTTTTTTGGCAACCGCCACAATTATTATTATTATTATTATTATTATTTCAGTTTGGCGACCGGGGGGGGGGGGGGAGTCCACTGGGCTCGAGAGCCCATTTTCAGTGGAGGCCCGAGGAGAAAACTCCAACATTACATAGTAAAACATTAGATGTTGGATAAAGTTACAATTCATGATACAGATGCATAAGATAAGCAAAATACAGTTAATTTGGAGGGTGTAGAAAACAAAGAGACATAAACAGTTAAATTGGTAAGGCTTCACATTACATAGTAGAGACTAAATTTGTGGATTAAACCAACCATTCAAAATTCAGACATGAACTGGTACATTGCTAAAGCTACACTTTACATAGTAAACATTAAGTATTCAGATAAAGTACCCCTCAGGATGCAGATACATAAGATAAGCAAGTTATAGTAGCTATTGAGGGTGCAGACAATTTTTAGAACAGAGACATGAACTGGTACAGATACTTTGTAGAACAGAGACATGAACTGGTACATTAGTAATTTAGGAAATAAGTCATATGTTGCAAGCACCTCTGTGTCTTGGGAAATCCACACACTACTTCAGTGCTTCAATTACACCAACGATAACCAGCAGCACAAAAACGTTTAGCAACAAGCGAATGACTCAGATAGCGACAGAATAAAAACATTTATTGAATCCAAACTCCAAAAGGTTAAGCTCTTTCACTTGTATGAATACAAGCTTCATCAGAACACTGAAACTGACGTTAGCAGATCTTTAAATAACTTTTTTGGCGCCAATTCTTTTTGAAATCAGTCTTACTAATTTTAAAGACATGCATACACATTTACTAACACAGCAGTACTACTATTGTTGTATTACATACATAAAAATGAACTAGAATAATAATAATAAATTATAATTAAAAATATACTTCAAAAAATCAGTTAAAAAAATCAGCTTAATAACCATAGAATATATAAAATATATAAGAATGTCAAATGTATAAAATGTATCAAATATATGGATTATATTATTTTAGTCACAGAGAAGATAAAGAATTACAATTAAAAAGTTGCTGTTTAACACTCCAATGTCAATGGCTTACTACAATGAACATAAAGAAAACTACTTAATAAATGTATCATTTCAAGGCCAATAATGGTTTAATGGATATAGTATAATTTAAACCTGATGAAAAGAGGCATCAGTATGAATTTGCCACCATAATTCTTTATATAGGAGCAAGCCTTTAAAATCTCCCCCTCTTAGGTCAACCTGCACAATGTCTACTATACCAAAATTAAAGAAATGACTGTCTCCGTGCTCCTTGATATGTCTATAGAGCGCATTTTTGTCATCCTTTCTTTTAATACTGTATAAGTGGGAATAAATGCGTCTATTGAATCTCCTTTGAGTCTTGCCTATGTAGAACCCAGAACAGGTCCTACATATAGCTAGGTAAATGACCATTTTGGTTTGACAGTTACCTCCACAAAACTTTATATGAGTGTGGTTATAGTTGTCCAACACCACACTGTCACCCTGAAATATAGTGTAACATTGTTTACATGCCCCACATTTAGCTGTGCTCCTATATATGGGGGGTCTTGTTTATATGACCTCTCTCTAATATATGTTTAATGTTAATACCAATTTTATTGACAAATCTGGGGCCTTGACCTAAAATAGGGGCAATATCCTGATCTACTAATATAATATGCCAATTGTCAGTCAGGATTTTCTTAACCCTACCGATATGTGCTCCATATTCCAAAATACATGTTCTATCAAAGGAACTATCATCTGTCATCTTAACAGCTAAGTTTTGCACCACCTTTTCATTACTGTTGTTATATCTTTCTCCCAATAAGGGTGTATATTTTTCCCCCACTCTTTGATTACATATTTCCTAACTTTGGGCATGGCTTTGACATCATAACCTCTTTCCTTAAATAGTGAGGTGATGAATGTCACTTCATCCAACATGTCACTATATACAGATGTCATCCTGACTGCTCTAATAAGTTGCCCCTTATATATATTGGAATTTTTAAAAAGTTATCCCATATATTTATCCAACAATGATATATTATTTGTGACCATCGATGTCATAGATTTGTTCTCATGCATCCCTAAGGAGGAGGGACTAGAGGCATTTGCATGTAGTATTAGGAAATATGCTGACATTCAGTGGGACACCACATGTCTTCTCATCGAAATGATGTCGTTGGTCCTTGACCATAATTATATCTTTTTTGAAGGAGAATTTTTCAGGCAAACCAGGGGCGTAGCTATGAGAGCTGCCTGTGCCCCTATATACGCCAACCTGGTTATGCTTGAGTGGGAAGAGACTAAAATATTTGAAAGCAATTATATGAAACATATTAAATATTATTCTAGATATTTGGATGACATCTATTTGATATGAGATGGTGGAATCATTCTGTTGGATCAATTTTTGGATTATATTAATAATAGTAATAGTTATATGAAATTTACATTTTCTAAAATTAATAAGGGTCTGGCATACTTAGATACACTAGTTTCTAGAGATGACAATAAGTTCAGTTCTAAGATATATAGGAAAAACACATTTTCAAATAACTATTTAGAATATTCTAGCAATCATCCAAAGAGGCAATTTATGAATATATATATATATAAGGGACAACTTATTAGATCAGTCAGGATGACATCTGTATATACTGACATGTTGGATGAAGAGAGAGACTAGATATGCAATTCACAATCTTTTCTGAACTCTTTTGATTGATTCCTATAGTTATCAGGCAATATTTTATGTGCCATGCTAATATTCCCTTTTTAACAGCGGCAACTTCTGTTCTAGGTTCAATTAAAAACGGAACCATTGCAGGTTTTTCATTTAAGATTCCCCTATCCCTCTCTGTCAGTACTCTGATATCAATCCCTGATGGTGAAGCCAGTCAGTAGCTTCCAATCTAAATGTCTTCTTGGCTTCTTCACATTCTATTACTTTTCCTTCTGTAATTATTTGTTATGAATATCTTGGTTCCATAGTTCTTTTGCCAGTTCTTGGAATACATTCTGCTACTTTATGAATATAATATTGTGTATCGTTGCTATTGTTCTCTGTAAGAATCTGCATCCAAAATCCCACTCTCTCACTATTTCTTGAACTTCCGACTCATCATCGTCCCTTTCCATTTTGAATTATAACCTTCTGCTTGTGTTATACATATTAGCCTTAACTGTGTAGCTCTAAAATATCTGTTCAAATCAGGTAATCCTAAACCACCTTGAATGATCAACTTATCCCACTTGTGGCTTACCCTCTTCCTCTCCCAGATAAATAAATTCAAGTCTTTATTATTGCCCACAACTTCTCTTCTGGTTGATAAAATATGCCTGACCAGTATATAAGATTAAGGGAACTAAAACCATTTTCACTGCTTGTATGTTGCTATCCATATATGTAAATAAGAACTTAGAGTTTCTGTTTTTATATTATCTTTTGTTTAGCCTCTTCCCACATACCTTTAGCTGCCATAGGAGAAGTATGTTTAATCCATACTCCTAAATACTTAATTTGAATGTGTACACATAAAAATTGATATTGCTGAACCACTCTGTGTGTGTGTGTGTGTGTGGGGGGGGGGGGGTACATAATTTATGGCCATAGCCTTTAGTTTTATCTTCATTAATTTTATACCCTGAAAGACCTGAACCTGATTCAAAATGTTACTCATCACTGAGAGGAGCTTTTCTGGATTTATCAAGTACAAAATTATGATATCTTCAAATAAAGCCAGCTTATCTTGATTACCATACCAGATATATCCTTGCATTTTTAAGTCCATCATTTTCTTTACCAGTAGCTCTAAGTGTAAAGCAAATAACAAAGGGGAAAGAGGACATCCCTGCCTGGTTCCTCTGTTCAAACACAACTTCTCAGAGGAGAACCCTCTGACTTAAATTATTTCCTCTGATCCTTCAAGTTTCCTCCTAATTAAGCATATGAATTTTATCAGGGATTGTAAATGCTTCCATTACCCTACTCATAAAAGTCCAGCTTACTGTGCAGCAAGACCCACAAACAACATCAGCATTTTCTCACATTCTGCTTTCCTCTTGATCCTCATTCCTGTATTAATTTTGTCAACTGTTTCCCTCCCCACCACAAAACCACTTTGATCCATATCGGTTCTGGAGATACCTTTGCCATTATTTATCAAGTATAGACATAAACTCTTGAAATGGGTATGTATCTGATGGGGCTTTACTGTCATTGGGTATTGGAGCCACCGCAGCTTTCTTCTAAGATGTTGGTGCTTCCCCTCCTTTTAAAATACTGTTAAGCAAAATCTTCCAGATTTTTAACACTTAAGATTGATTTATACATCACCATTGTATCTCATCCTCTGCTGTCTTAGCTGTTAGTCGTTGAGCCTCACTACCTCTGTCTTTGACATAATTAAGTCGTTCATAAATATTTTCCATTTGTTCTCTTTATTTCTGCACATTTCTGCCCTCTACAATTTTTTGTAAAATTTCCAAAATATCTCTAAAACCTTTATAAGAGCTCTGATTATTTTCTTGTTATAGGCTCCTTAAGTTTAGCAACAACCCTTTCAACTTTGTGCTGCTTAAGTGGTTTTAAAAGTTTTGTGCTCTTGAGTTATCAAAAAACAGTTTATCAGCAATTTTTCTAAACTCTGCATTTGTGCATCTTCTTGTTTTGTGAGATTCCCCTATATTGTAATACTTTAACCTTTGTCAGCCCCCTCTATGTAATTTATATTACTTCTCAACCATATCTCTCTCTCTCTCCTTTATTTCTCCCCTGTTTTTAAACTCCATTTTCATTTATCCCATTAACTGTCTATAAATTCTGAAGAAATTTCTATCTTCCCTAATAACTCTCAAGTCATTACCACTTCACATTCTATAAATTCCACTCTTTTTAGCAAGTAGGTGGGAAAGTGACAAGAGTATAATTTTACTTTGATTTTTATTTTAGCTTTTATTGGTGCATTGTGCATTACAGTGGATTAGGGAAGCTAGTATGTGTGATGGTGTTGATGGTTCTAATCTTGACGTATGCATATCTGATGGATGTCAGGTGTTACAGGGATAGGTTCCTGACCCAGAAACTCCCCAGACTCTGGAATAGACTACCCATACATGTCAAGCAGAGCGCCTCTTTAGCCCACTTCAAAAGGAACCTTGACGATTGGATGGGAGATAGGAAATTCACCGTGGGGCTCACGTCAGTCACCCTGCTAGACAGGGGCTCAGGGAAGTAAATATTGTGGGAAGAAATAGCCAGGGAATTGCTATGGCTAGGCTTGTATAGGCCCTAAGGCTGATAGCCTAGTACCAACCTATGATTTTATATAGTTATTTTGGATGTGTTTCAAAGCTTTCAATGAAGTGCAAGTGTTCCTGTTAAATATAATTTCTGTCTACCTTGGGGAATAATATGTACATTTTTTCAGAGTTCCTACTACGAAATTCGCAATTTCCTTACCAAATGTTTAAATAAATTCCTTCAGAAATCTTCTCTCTTTTGTTACATTTTCTCTTCTAAGTCTCCCTGATATATCCTCATTATTGCAAAACAAGTTCCAGTCCCCAACTGTAAGTCCTATTCCATGCTGAAACCTGATTGTTTCTCTCAAAGCTTGCTTAAGTTCCATAATAGCAGTTTTTTGGTGGAATATAAATAAATACACACCATTGTAATCTTCCTCCCCTGCCACTAGCCCCTTACTGCCACAGATCTACTGTTATTGTGTTTTTTTCCTCCTATCACTATTGGAGCCCCTTTAACAGTTAGTATTATTACTCCCCTTTTCATTTTTCCCTAACATTCTGATGAATAGCCATCATGAAATCATTTGTTAAATTCATATCCTTATTTCTTTCCAAATGTGTCTCATGCAGCATTACTATTTGCACTCTGCATTTCCTAAAACAAGTCAATACTAAAGAGTCTGTACTTGTAAAGCCATTTATATTCCAAGGTAATATGAATAGCATAGCCATTATGGTGAAAAAGCTATTATTCCCACCTATTATACATGGTTTTTTGAATGTGTATTGCCAAACGTTTGTGTTACATGCACACAGTAATGTTTGGCAGGCTGATCTTTTGTACAGTTGTTTCTCTTCCTCTCCATTTGAACCTGTATCACATTATTCAAGATGTTTTCGTTTTAAAGAAAACACTCAGACTAAAAACGAAATACATTTTCAAAACACGTCCATCCTCTATTAACTTATTACAAGTACAGAAAACTGTGTACATCGTCAAAAGATGAAATTTAACCTTCCAGGTCGGCAACTGTACCCACAGGTATTACCTAACGTAAAATTAATTTTACCCATGCTAAAGTGCATGCTACAGCCTGTGTTCCCACTTAAACTGATTGCGGTCTGTTCTTTCCCCCTCCCGTATGTGAAAAATAGCTTGTATACTTTCAGAAACCCTTAATTTTTAGCCCTAACAAAGAGTGCACTGGCTATCTTAAATTCTAGATTGTTCTGTTAAATGCATTAAAGTATTAGCACTGGTAAGGGATGCTTACACACACTGTACACCAGGCAGAAGAGTAATAAATTTATTCCACTAATCAGGGATTGTTGAAAAGCAGACGTAACATTCATTACACTAATCAGGGATTGTTGAGAAGCAGGCATGAGATTCAAACTGCTGTATCTAGCTGTCTTCAGCATATTCTTTCCTGGAGGGACAAAAATAATGTTTTAATGCAGAACGTGCTAAGGAGGAAATACAAAAGCTTGTCCAACAAAAAGGGAGCTATGAAATAAAAAGGAAGTTCCTCTTCTTGTTCTCTTGGTAATAAAGACCACAGACAAACTGCGCCAGTGAAACCTTTTCCAGTGTTTCAATAGAAAATGCTTGAGAGATAGAAAAAAGAACAAGAGTTGACTAGAAGAGCCGAGAGTATGTTGGAAAGGAAGCTGAGACTGGATTTGGGACATGGAGATAAACAGGAATACAACCAGCAACTCCGAAATTGACAAATGTGAGATTGTATAGTGCATGATATCTACATGCTATAAAGTAAAGTTTTCTCAGTTATTTTCAAGTATAATGGGGATAAAGTAAACAGGTGCCCCTGTTTTTCCCCTTTTTTCTGTTTCTCCTTGTTCAGTTTTAAGAAATGCAAGCACTGCAATGTAAAAAAAAAAATAAAGAAAAGTCTGTTCAAAAGAGTATGATGCATGAAAAAAATGTGCTTTTTCTCATTCTTGCATAGGGGAATAATTGGATTAAGGCGATTGGCTTTATCTAGTAGCATGTTTTAACAGAAAGTAAATAAGTAAAAAAGAGCATTGAACATAATAACGCTCTCCTCTAGCAAATAAATAAATACTTGTAGAAGCAACTCTATCTGGTTCTCATGTCCCCATGGAGACAATCTGATAAAGAGCAATAAAAACAGAATGCTTTTTTTAATGACTAGGAGATAAGGTTTTCTGAAAACAATCAGGTATGTTCTCATGTTGAGAGAATAATAAACATAAGACAAACCCAGACAGAACTTAGTAGAAGCACAGGCTGTACCATGCATCTTAGCATGGATAGCATTCCTTTTAGGTTAGCCCAAGTCTGTGAGTATGGCTGTCAGTCTTGGACAATTGTTCCTATTAGGAAGGTCAGACGTCAATATTTGAAGATGTACATAGTTTTGTGTGTTCATATTAAGTTGATAGTTTTTTAGGTGTATAAGGGATGCATTCTTTGAGGGCTGCAATGAAACAAAACGTTCTGTTAAGATATGACATAGGCTGAAATGGATATGACAAGAAGCAACTGTATAAAAGGTCAGCCTGTCAAACAGTAGTGTGTGCATGTGACACAAGCTGAAATTAGATATTTAACAAAAAAAGTTCTTACAAATAAAAGGTGGGAATAATAACTTTTCAACATAATGCCCTTTCAATACTATCTTTAAATGTTAATGGCCTGACAAATGTATACAAAAAAGAAATGGTGAACTGCATTAAAAATGTAGAGTGCAAATAGTTATGCCACAGGAGACACATTTGGAAATAACTGGTCATGTGAATTTGATGAAGAAAGGTTTTCAGGTTGGTTATTCAGCAGAATATCTGAGATAGAGAGAAAGAGGAATACTTATATTAATTATAAGAGGCCCTCCAGTAGTGACAGAAAAGGATAAAAAAAAAGATAATGATGGTAAATATGTAGTACTAAGGGGCTACTGGCAAGGGAGGAGGATTACACTGGCATTTATTTAATATTCCAACCAAAACTGCTATAATGGAGCTTAGGAAAATTGTGGGAGAAATGATGAGTTTTCAGCAGGGAATATTTCTTACAGGCGAGGACTGGAATTTGATTTGCAGCAGTGGAGATGTGTCTGGGAGGCCCAGAAGGGAAAATATAATAAAGGAATGTAGATTTTTGAAGAAATTTATGAAAGTTCTGATACGCATCCAATAACCATTTCAGATCACGCACCAATATTAGCAAATAAAAACACAGGGCAATGAAATAAAAATTAGACACTGTCGCTTTCCCTCCTATATGTTGAAAAGAGAGGAATTCAAATAATGGTTAGTGGAAGTTAGTTTGGAGTTTTTAGAAAAGACAGAAATTTCTTCTGAAAATTTAGCTAGGGAGTGGGATAAAATTAAAGTGGAGTTTAAAAATAGGGTGGAGATGAAAGAGGAGGTATGGTTAAGAAGCAACAGGAATTTAGAGGGACTGACAAATGTTAAAGTATTGCAGAATATGGAGAATCTCTCAGAAGAAGAAGAGCATTTGCAGAATGCTAAGCAGAAAATAAAGGACTACCTTGATAATATGTGGGAGTTTAGAAAGATTGCTGTTAAGCAACTGTTTTTTGATAATAATACCAGAACACAAAAATCTTTAGCACAACGAATCAGGTACCAGAAAATAGAAAAAGTTTTGACACCAAGCTTAGGAGCCTATAATGAGGAACATAAAGAGAACCTGTAGAGGTACTAGAAATATTTCAGAAATGTTATGAAAGTCTGTATAAAGCAGAGAAGTATTGGATATCAAGAAATCGTACAAATGTAAATGTTTA
This sequence comes from Protopterus annectens, assembly GCF_019279795.1. Classification (NCBI taxonomy): domain Eukaryota; kingdom Metazoa; phylum Chordata; order Ceratodontiformes; family Protopteridae; genus Protopterus; species Protopterus annectens. The sequence continues at coordinate 611,881,986 of NC_056747.1, forward strand.
TGGAAGAGTTAAATATGCAAGGTTAGAGGTAAATGAGGCTCAAGTTCTAATAGGATAGGAGATGAAATGGTGATATATAACCAATCAACAGGAAAGTTCCCAGGAATAGATGGTATCCCTGTGGAAGTTTGGAAGCTAGGAGGGGAAAAATCTGATAAAGATCTTGAAGGTTTTTGTTTAACAGTATTTTGAGTAGGAGAAGCACCAACATCCTGGAAGAAAGAGGTGGTGTCTGTAATACCTAATGAGAGGTAAAGGCCCATCAGATCCAGCTTTCATATAGGTCTGTTTCAATCCTAAACCATGATTATAAAGTGTTTGTCTGTAATGGCTAAAAGACTGGCAAAGGTGACACTAAAATAGATTGCATGGATCAGTGTGGATGTTCTTCGTGTTTCGCTGTTGCAGTCATCACTTTTGGGTTATCTGCTTGAAGCAGCCCTCAGTCGGACTGATTTAACAAAGTCTTGGGTCTTGCATCGGTTGCTGTCCCTTCTTTCATGACGTCAGGGGTATAAAACATGCAGCCGACGCCATTACATCAGTCTTTCTTGCCGTGCGGTCCCTGAAGCAGAAGCAGTTCGCAAGTGCCAGTCGGCCAACTCCTGAAATTTTCGTTTTCGAGTTTCAGAACCAAAGTCTTCAACTAAAGCTAAATACCCCATTGGGGAAACTTTTTCTTGCTCCTTACCGATGTCAGTAAAAGTTAATAATTGCATTACTTGTGGAAAGCAAATACCTCATAAAGATTTTCATTCGTACTGTATTCCTTGCCTAGGCCCTGACCATGACATACCGTGCTGTCTGTTTTGTGCTTTATTTAATCAGTGCACTATCCGTCGTCGGTATATTTTTGCCTCTAAATATTTCGGTTCTCGGTTTGATTATCCAGAAATGTCGTCAGTTAGCCATCCGACTACCGGGATGCCGAAAAAATACAAGGATAAAGACAGAGACAGGCAGCCGAGGTCCAAAACTGCCGACAACACTTCTCCTAAGCCAGTCGCCAGTTCGCCAGTACTCAGTGAGGCGCTTTCGCAGCCCCTGATAGCCGCTACTTCTGATTCGCAGGCCTCTACTGATACCCATTAGGAGTCCGGTATGCCGCGAGATGCTTCAACTATGGAACCTGCGGATGTCTCTACCTGTGCAGGCACCGGCTTCTGAGGGTGTATTCAGGCCTACGGACTTGCATATTAAACCGACGCCTCCTTCTTCTTTTAGGCCTAAATCTCGAACCATGCCTAAAAAAAACGACGCCTAGGCCACATGCTCAGGCCTCTATGCCTAAAGAACAAATGATAAGAATGGCTGAAGATCTTATAACTCTAATCAAGGGAAGCCAGCCCTCCCCCTTCTAAGAGACCTAGGACTGAAATTGTTTATGAATCTTCTGACCAGGATTCTGATTTTTCTGATGATCTGGATTTGCCCTTATCTACTTATGAAGATTCTGATGCAGAGGACTGTATTCCCTCTGCTTCTCCTCCAGAAGATTTTTCTTTTGGTGAAACCTTGCATACTCTAAGGGAGCATTTCCACTGGGAAAGCCAGGATTTTTCTGATTCAAAAAAAAGGCTTGGGGATTTCTTACTCCTGCCTCAGCATAGGCCTTTAGCTATTCCTCCTGTACTAGACATTGTTGATGATGCTTTTTCGGAATCTAGTTTGGCCCCTGATTCTTTGCCTCCTGCTCCCAGAAAACCTGACAGATATTACAAGGTTCCTGATTCACACAAGTTCCTTTTTAAAAATCCTATTACGGATCCAGAGACTATTTCACAGGGACCCAAGGGCATTAAGGCTTCTACTGCTAAAAATCCTACCCCTTCTGATAGAGATTCCAGAGCACTAGATAGATGGGGTAAGAAGGTTTACACTAGTGCAACCTTGGCCATTAGGGCTTTAAACTGCCAGTTTCATACGTTAAAGTATCAACAACATGTTATTGGATTGCTTAAACAGAAAATGATGTTGATTCCTGACTGTGCGGAAAATAAAGAATTACAGGACTTAATGCATTCTGCTGAACAGGTTGGAAAACATACTTTGCAATGTGAATTTGGTTCTTTAGAGGCCTCTTGCAGGGCTGCTGTTACCCATTCTGTGCTCATGCTCAAAAGGCATGCTTGGCTTAAGGAGCAATCTTTACCTGATCATGTTAAAGCTAAATTGTTGGATGCTCCCTTAAATCAGGACCGCCTGTTTGGCAACAAGGCTGAGGAAGTTCTTAAAAAGATGGAAGATAAAGCTAAATTTATGCAAACTGTTAAAGATTTCTTACAAGTTCAGCCTCCTAGATTTAGTAGGCACTGACCCTCTAAGAATTGGTCTCCTTTCCAGCCTCTTCAAGGTCTTCTCAAGCCAAACCCAGACATAGCAGAAACCCCAGGTTTCAGTCCCAGGGGGCACACAAGACTAAGCAGTGGGGGGGGGTTTCCGCACCCAAATCAGGGAGTAGTAAGACTCCCCGCTATGGAAAACAGTCTCGATGACTTGCTTCTAAAACTTCCAAGCACTTCCCAACTGAATGCTCCTTTAAGCGGAAAGATTGGTCTGCAGGCCAAAAACTTGGAACTCATTACCCAGGACAAATGGGTTTTAAATATAGTGTCCCAAGGATACAGATTTCACTTCCACAGCTTACCAACACCAAGCGGTGGCCAGATCTACCTCCAAATCAGTGGCAGAGGCCCAAAATCAAGTACTCTCTCTCTCGCAAGCATGGGGGCTGTTTAGTTGGTACCAGAAGTGGAAAAAGGGACAAGGGTTCTATTCGAGACTTTTCCTGGTACCCAGAAAAGGTAATACATGACGTCCTATCCTGGACCTTTCTCCTCTAAATACCTTTCTTGTGATTCCAAAATTCAAGATGCTGACTCTTCACCAGCTGCTTCCTATGCTAGGCAAAGATGCATGGTTGGCTTAAAAGAAGCATACCTGCACAGCCCTATCAGAGAGTCTTGCAGAAAATACCTACGATTCAAAGCAGGCTACATGCACTATCAGTTCTCTGCACTGCCCTTTGGCTTATCTACTGCACCCAGGGTATTCACAAAGTGCCTAGCTCCAGTCATTGCATTCTGCAGACAGAAATATTCAAATATACCCATATCTGGACGATGGTCTAATTCAGGCAGAAAGCCAGGACATACTTTTGAATCATCTGGCCTTTGTTCAAAGAGTACTGACTTGTCTGGGGTACACCATAAACGAAAAGAAATGACACCTGGTACCCTGTCAACAAATTATATTCCTGGGAGCAAGCTTGAATACAACTTCCCAGATGGCTTTCCTCATGCCAGAGAAACGGATTCATTTGACAACCTCCTTCAAACAAGTGGCCACAAAAACCCAGTTATCTGCAAGGCAAATACTGCAAGCCTTGGGGTTCATGGCCTCCTGCATTCTTCTAATTCCATATGCAAGGCTGCATATGAGGAAACTGCAATGGTATCTCAAAAGCCTGTGGTGTCAACATTCACAGGATCTAGAAGCAATGATTCCTTTCATACCTTGCCTATGCCTAGAGTTCCTTTGGTGGGCAGAGGCATGCCACCAAAACAAGGGACTACCATTCACACTGCCCCCTGCCGCCCAAACCTTAACAACAGATGCATCAGACTATGCATGAGGGGCCCACCTGGCAGGGAAGTGCATTCAGGGCAAATGGAACCCAAGTCAAAGGTTAGCTGTATAGAATGCTCTGACAGCCTTCAAGGACCACATTCTTCCAAGACAATTAATGATAAAGACGGACAACACTACTGTTATGTGGTACATAAACAAGCAGGGGGGTACACATTCTTACCCCCTCTGCAAACTAGCCATGGCATTGTGGAACACAGCCCTGAGCTGTCAAGTACATTTGCAAGCTCAATTCCTGCCAGAAAAACTAAATACACTGGCAGACGAACTAAGCAGAAACTTCATGGACCCATACGAGTGGAAACTGGAACCAAGAATTTTCAACATGTTGACAGGCAAATGGGGGAGCCCAGCTATAGACATGTTTGCCTCCCCCCAAAACTATCAGTTGGACAAATTCTGCACAAGGACTCCCCACAAACAAGCTTGGAAAGTGGATGCTGTGTCCTTCAGCTGGAAAAACCTAACAGTTCATGCCTTTCCTCCTCTGCCTCTGCTCTCCAAAGTACTACTAAAGATCAAACAAGACAAACCAAGGACGATTTTGATTGCACCAGACTGGCCACGCCAACACTGGTACCCCCTCTTGTGCAGTGTGTCACTGTGGGCCCCATTGGCACCTGCCTCAGATTCCTACTCTATTGTCTTAGCAGGAGAACCAAATTCTGCACCCTCAACTTCAAACACTGAATCTAGCAGCCTAGCTAATTACATAATTTCTCCTTTACTTTCCCTCAGTAAACCAGTGATGGATATCATTTTAGAGGCAAGGAGGCCTAGTACCAGAAAGTCTTATTCTGAAAAATGGAAAAGATTCTGTCCCTGGAACCAATCTCAAGGGATGAGTACAACAGTGCCCAATTTACCTCAGATTTTACAATACTTAACTGAGATGCTTCATAAGGGCCTGACTTTCTCCTCCATCAAAATCCACTCCTCAGCCATCTCAGCTCATTATAACACTGAGCCACCACTCTTCTCTCATCCATTGCTTAAGCAGTTCCTCAGAGGGGCCAAAAATTTACGACCACCCAGGAGAGCTCCAATTCCAGCCTGGGACCTCATCTTTGTATTGGAAAAGCTCACCCTTCCTCCTTTCAAGCCAGCTGCCACTGCGGACTTAAAATTCCTTTCTTGGAAAACAGCTTTCCTTTTAGCAGTCATTTCAGCAAGAAGGGTATCTGAATTACAAGCCCTCATGGCAGTGGAGCCTTTCATCATCTTTCATGTGGACAGGGTGTCCCTCAGGACCAATCCCTCCTTCATGCCCAAGGTGGTATCCAATGTGACCCTTAATCAATCCATACATTTGCCAACCTTCTTTCCTAATCCACAGAACAAAGGGGAACGGATTCTGCACTCCTTAGACGTGCACAGACAACTTAGATTCTACTTGGACAGAACTAAACCACAAAGGAAATCTGATCAACTGCTGGTGGCATTTGCTGCAGGGGCAGAGGTGAAGGCTATTTCAAAGCGAACCATTTCCAAATGGGTAGGCCATTGCATTAATTTCTGCTACAAACACCATGGAAAACCTATCCCACAGGGGATCAGACCTCACTCTACCAGGGCTGCATCTACCTCTACAGCCTTTTTCAGAGGTGTCCCTACCAGAGACATCCTAGAAGCTGCAACCTGGAGTTCTGTACATACTTTCACCAAGCATTACCATCTGCCAATTTTCTCTAAATCCAGAGCTGGCTTTGACATTTCAGTCTTGCAGGGCCTTTTAGCTGGTCCTTATACTATTTAAATTCCTCCTCCCATCCTTAGCTTTGGGAATCTACCCAAAGTGATGACTGCAACAGTGAAACATGAAGAGCATAGTACAGTTGTGTACATTTACCATAAATGTAGATGTTCGAGTGTATTCACTGTTGCAGTACTGGTTACCCTTCCTCCAGCCCCCTTCTTTTTTTTTGGATATACCTCTACTTTCCTTTCCTATCTTCAAAAGCTTTTTGGTGTATTTGCTTTTTTGTTGGCGGTATAACATTGTATATTTATAGATTTAATTGCGTCCCATTAAGGGGTCACGAAAAACTGATATAATGGCATCGGCTGCATGTTTTATGCCCCTGATGACCTGACGTCATGTAAGAAGGGACAGCAACTGACGCAGGACCCAAGACTTTAATTAGGCTGACTGAGGTCTACTGCAAGCAGATAACCCAAATGTGATGACTGCAACAGTGAATACACTCCAACATCTACATTTATGGTAAGTGTACACAACTGTACTTTTTGTGGAGGGGAGGCAAACATTAGCATTAACAGAGCATTGATGATCCACAGGGAAGCTTAATGTAAGAAAATACCACTGTTGGTGGGTCTTAACTAGAAGTTTATGGGCAGAGCAACAGAAGTACTTGCATTCCCTGATAAAATTATAAGGTTGATTAGGAGGCTATATGAGAGATCAGAGGCGAAAATTGAAGTGGGTGGGTTCCTCTCTGATGATTTCTGATTGAGCAGAGGAACCGGACAGGGGTGTCCTCTTTCCCTTTTGTTATTTGCACTATATATAGAACCACTGGCAAAGAAAATAAGAGATTCAGAAATTCAAGGATATAAATGGTATGGTAGTCTAGAAAAGCTAGCTGTATTTGCAGTTTCAAATCTTTTTCTGTTTACAAAATTAATGAAGCTAAAACAAAGTAATAGCTGTAAATTATATACCCACACAGAAATTGGTTCAGCAATATCTATTTTTATGGGGACATGATAAAATGAGGTACTTGGGAGTATGGATTAAAAAGAATTCTGGTGTGGCAGCTAAGGATATGTGGGAAGAGACTAAACAAAATATAATACAAAAACTGTGAAACTGGAAGCTCTGTTACATGGATAGCAGGATGCAAGCAGTTAAAATGGTTTTAGTCCTTTTAGTTTTATACATAGGTCAGGCATATTTTTATCAACCAGAAGAGAAGTTGTGGATAGCAGTTAATAAAGAGCTGAAGAATTTTATCTGGGAGGGGAAGACTGCAAGACTCAAGTAGGATAAGATGATTGCTCCAACTGAACAAAATGGTTTGGGATTACCCGATCTGAAGGGATATTTAAGAAGTACAGAGTTAAAGTTCCTAAACATAGCACAAGCAGAAGCCTATAATAAAAAGTGGAAAGGGATGATGACGAAACAGGGAAAGCTCAAGAAACAAGAAGAGACTGGGATTTTGGATTCAGATCCTTTAAGGAAAATAACAGTAATCATGCAGAATATTATATTCATAAAGTAACACGAAGTATTCTAAGCCAACACGGGAATGGAGAAAGGAGGTTCTGCCGATAGGGATGACTGCAGTTAGTGATGGAGGCAAGAGCTGCTGAACTTTATTGGAGAAAAATGATCAAAGAGCCAACATATTCGGAGCAAATCATTATCAAGGGAAAGGTAATAGAAGGGGAAGAGGCCAAGAATTTATTTGGACTGCTGGAGATAGATTGCTTTCCCTGTCAAGAATTGATATCAGAGTATACTCAGAGAAATAAATATTGGGATCCTACACAAAGGATGAATACTGGTAGAGTATTTAGTAAAATCTAGAATAGAAGGTGATGTTAAAAAAGGAATTAATTTGTACAGCATGCAAAATATTGCATGATAACTATAAGAATCAAGCAGAGAATATTTTAAAGGATTTGGAATGGAGATTGGATAAGCAATTCACAAAGAAACACTGGGGGGATATATGTATGTCTCCCAAATATGCAACAAAGTCTAAAAGATTTAGGATATTTGCTTGGAAGTTTTTACATAGGTGTTTTTATACCCTAAGTAGACTCCAGAGAATTTTTCCTCAGCACATGTTGGAGGTGTGAAGGAAAAGAAAGAGGTAATTGTGAACATATTTTCTGGGAGTATAATGAGTTGGCAGATTTTGAAAAATTCCCTATAGACAGCTCCATCAGATATACTGGGTGAGCAAATTTGTGTAACTAAGGAAATTATTTTTTGAGCTATGATACAGAATCCGAATTGCCCAGACATAGTAAGGCCTTGCTGAGCCTAATTGTGGTGGCTGCCAGAAAAAATAAATTACTAGAAAATGGAAATCAAAGTCTAAACCAACTTTGCTAGAAGTACTAAATATAGTAACAGATAAAACAACTGGAACTAGGATCTTTAGAAAAGGATAGGAGCAAATTACACAGGGAAAAAAAGAAGTGTGGGAACAGTACATGTAGAGGAGGAATGCGGTTTAAAAGAAGGTAGGATTTGAATAAGCTGTGTATTGTTTGACTGACAGTTACTAGATAGATTGTAAGCAATGTATAGTGTTTGGAACTACAATTATGTCAGTATGGTTTGTAATGTATAATGTTTACAACTAAAATGATGTCAATATGGTTTGTTTTCATTTATATAAATGTATGATTGCCGGTGTCATACTTGATAATTTAATAAAGACATTTCTTATTTAAAAAACATTGCTATGGAGGCTGCTATCTGTTGTTCACTTTCTATAATTTCAAACTGTATTTTTCACTGAACTGCTTGCCATTATACCTTTACATTTTTTTCATTTCCCTTAGCAAAGAATGCCCAGTACTCTAAGGATTACTTCCTTGTACCTGCAGACAGCTCAACTCCATGGAAAAGTTCCTAGTAATTAAACTGTAAATTTCACTAAGAATAGAATTTACAACTGCCTTCAGCTGCAGATGACTTAACTTCCAATGAACACCTGCCAATGGAAAAAACAGGCTGATATATTTGAAGCTGTAAGAAACTTAGCATTTTTCATGGATTTTATCATTTTGGCTTATTTGTAAAGCCTACTTGCTTACAAATGAAAAGATTGTTCTTTATAGCTTAAGCCAAAGGCATCAATCTTGGCATTCACCCTTAACAAAATAAGAGAAAAGTTCTCAATTCTACATACAGTACAGTCAGTACACTTTTATAACCACCCCTATCCCAGTAGCTCAAGATCACAGCATATTGACATTAAACTTACTTTTGCCCAGTGTTTCTTCTCTTGTTGCACTGTAAAGCCTGTATTTCTTGCAACTAAAAAATTTACTATAATATCTTTAACATATACACAGCAATCACTAAAAAGGCACACTCCCACATTTAAAATACCCCTGACTACACTCCAGACAAAACTGCTTTACTGTATATAGCATGCAGTTTATATCATGAAATGTTTATACAAATACTGATAAGAAATATTTTTATCCCCTTTTAGTGTCCTAAACATTAATGACATAAAAGTCCGCATATCTACTTTACAGTCCACCCATGAGTTTAACAAAGTCAGGAAAAGTCCATTCTTTTTTCAGCCACTTTCTCTTGCAAAGACATTGTAATAATGTGAATGATGCTTTTTAGTCTCCCATTTATTCACTAATTTTAGTGTTGGTTGTCTTCTTCCTTTTCATCTCCATCTCCCAATACCAAACTGTGGTTCAAGTCTAAGATACCTTTGGAACACTGAAAAAGTTTTCATTGGCAAAGTTTCTGTATGATCTTTACTGTCCTGCTTTCTGGCTCACTTTTTTTGTCTAAACTTATTTATTTCTTCCTTAGCCTTTTTTGCATCAAAAATGACTTTGATCCTCCAGGGAAAAAACACTTTGAGTGCAACTAAATGCAGCAGCTTGAATCTTACTGCTGCTTGTCATCATTCACTGAATGCTTGGATAAATTTGCATTTCTTCTGCCTTTTGTGCAGTGAATAATAATTTTCTGCCCACATGCTGCTCTCTCCAGTTTTTTATACTTTGCCCTTCTGACAGTTTTGTCAAGGTTCAACTCTTTTTGCTGGTATGATTCCATTTTTTCTAAAACAGGTCTCGGTTGCTTTCTCATTGTCAGGTTTGAAGCATACACTCGATGTGCCCTTTCAATTAACAAATCCTGTAGTGGAGCACCAATCCAGTTGTTTTTGTGCTTTCATAAAATTAATACTGTCTGTTCCTTCCAGTTTCTTTGGTATAGCAAAAAATCTTCTAACTTATTATTTTTGAAACAGGTCTTCTTGAGAACCCTCATACTCGGCCATCTTTTTCTTCATTCCATTAATTTTTGCAGTTTTATCAATTCATATAAACACCTAGTTAAATCTCTTTCTATTTTCCAACCCTTTGCTATTTGAATTGTTGTATTCCTTCAGTGTTTTATTTAATTTAGTCACCTTGGAGTACATTTCATATTTTTCCTCTAATTTACTGGAAGCCATCTCTTGAACTAAAACTGATGCTTGAACTGCTTTTTCCTGAACAGCTGCAGAATCTTTCCCTGACCATGTTTTTTCTTCACCTTTTATGATTGTTATCTTTAAAATTTTCCAAATTTCTTCTTTGCTTGCATCTATGTAGTGTACTTAAACAGTTTCAGTGACATAATTTTGTTTTCAGTTTCTGTTTCTGCACTGTGAGAGCTGAAGTTAAGCTGTTGATCAGTGTGCAGTCATCTTGGAAGGCCTCCAATTACAGTAGGTTCTTGACACAACTGTATCTTCTAGGACTTCCTCGTGTATTTTTGATAGGTGTGGTGTAGTTCACATACTTAATACATGCAGTCAGTTGCCTGGTCTCCATTCCAATGTCAGTTCATACTTTTCATGTATTAAGTTGCATCTTCTGCAGTGATTTTCTGAATGCTTTTCCAGCTATCTAGCCAAACCTCTTTACCATAGACTTGTTTGTGGAATTTCCATCGTTCATACTCTCTTGTTTGAGCATAGCTATTTTATACATATGTAAATGCTGTAGACCCTAAGGTCACTGGTTGTTTTCTGACTCCCTGTTGTAAGTGCAAGATCCAAAATTGCAAGCTGCAGAATTGTGATTGCCTTGTAAAAACAAGTAATTTTGAAATTTGCTGTAAGGCATTTAGTGTTTTTGCAATGTGGTACTTATACCCTTGCTTCTTAGAATTCCTTGGAATAAGGGGAATAGTTCAAGATGGCACAACCTTAGATGTATTTAACTACACTTTTAAATAGGAGTATGTACATTTAGATATATATTTAAAGGCATATTTTATATTTAAGGCTTATATTTGTCTTGTCACAATTGGACTCCCCACAGTGTTTTCTCAGTAAAAATATATCAAGGGTTTAAATCATAAAAACTATGCAGACTACCTCAAAACTGTGTCCCATTTTTTAGCATCATACAGGCTGCCGAGAGGTGGTGTCTGCCTCATGTATAATGCTTCGAAAAACCCAAATCTGTCAGACCTGTTACACATTCATAAGTCCAAAAGGTGGTATAAGCACTCACTCGAGATCTTAATCTGTTTTGCAAAATAAATGCAACAAGTTCAAGGGGTAGGTACACATCACAGAGAATAACACTTCTATAGAATTGTCTTCCACTCAACATAAAGCAAGTACTTTTACTGTATTTAGACATAATTTGAATGAATAGATATGTAACTATAAATTCACCCCTGGCTTAGTACCTCTGTCTATCATGGATAGCAGGAAATTTGAAAATGTCCCTGCATATCACTATTTGGACCATTTCTGACTTGCTCAAATTCCAAATATAAGGGATAGAAAATATTTATTTATTTAATATCTGTTTGCCAGGATAGTCCATGTGGACAACAAATGTCTGTTTTCAGTGGAGTCCTGAGAAGAAAAACTCCATAAGTTTAAAGAGAGAAGAAAAGTTTACAAAAGAGACATTACATAGTAGTAGCATACAGATTATAGACTTTACTGCAGTTAGTATACAATAAGAGGATATTACCCTTTTTGGTTGAAAATACAAGTGCATAAAATGTACAGTGAGATTAGATAAGATCCTGGTAGAGCATTGCAAGGTATTTCACAACTGAATAAGAATATATAAATAACTGAATCAAACACAAAACGATACCAGGGAGTAAATGCTCCCTACTAAAAAAAAAACAGCAGCAAAATTTTAAAGTAAAATAAAGATGGTAAAGGAGCAAACAAAGGCTGCAAATACTCAACAGCATAGAAATTTCTTCCACACAAGTATTGAAGACAGGAACAGTCCAAACTGGAATAAAAACTCTGTTTATTCGTACACTGGGAAGCGCTTTCACCCCTTCAGGCTTCCTCAGACCATTAAAACTTGGAAGACGAGAACAATTCTACTTTTATACTTCCATAGTATACCAATTAAACAACTGATTAATCCAACCTGTAGCTAATTCATTCAATTTCATTAAAGTGGTATTCTCACTAAAAGAATCTAGCACTAAAAGACTAAAAATATAGCTTACTACTTACAAATGTATGATAATTTAAAAACATGAAATACATTAACTACATAGTTTAAAAATAATTATTCATGATAAATTTGTAGAACATAACTAAAACCCAAACATACAGTGGAACTGTGCTCTTTCAAGACATAGAGTAACACAAAAAATGCTCACAAAAATATGTTCTATAATGAGGAATATATGCATGCAAACTACACACATCAATTCTCATACTGAAAAATTATATGCATGTGTCATCAAAACATAAAGTAACACAAAAATGCTTATAAAAACATGTTCCATAATGAGGAATATATAATGCATGCAAACAGACTACACACATTAATTCTCATGCTGAAAAATGAGCGCGCATATATATATATATATATATATATATATATATATATATATATATATATATATATATATACACACACACACACACATGTGCATACACTCATATATAGGTTATTGCTCACGCTCACACATGGATAGGTATAGTTAGAGCGTTTTGTTTGTGTTCAGCATGCCAGTCAGGTCGGGGGTTTTCTCGGGATAGCACAGAATTAGATGAGCTAGGCTGAGTTGATGGTACCTTAATAGTTTTGGAAATTCAAGCTAGTGTAAGGCTTGTAGGAAAAGGCAGTGCTGAGATCGTGATTTGGCATTGGTAGCGAATCTAACAATTTTGTTGTAACAGATGGAAAGTTTATTAAGGTCAGTTTTGTAACGATTAGTTAGAATTGGGGATGCATAAAGTAGAGTAAACAGGAGGTGGATCCTGGCTATTGCAATTCGAGATTTGGTGGTTAGATAACTTTTACAGCGATAGAGGGAACCTAGCTTTTTGTGGACTTTAGTGATGGTTCTTGATATGTGCTTTGTGAATTTGAGTTGCTGGTAAATGGTAACTCCTAGGAGTTTAGCCTCAGTAACAGGGATGATTTGGGTTTTGTTGGTGGAGAGTATAGAGAAGGTAAGGTTGCTTGTTTTAGTAGAATGGAATAGCATTAGTTGTGTTTTCTTGGGATTTAGTATGAGTTGTGAGTTAAGCCAGTTCTCTGTCTCAGAGAAGGCTTCTTGGGCTTTTTGTTTGGGAAGCTGGATGTTGGGTGCAGAGCACATGAGAGTTGTGTCATCAGCGTATTGGACTATGTCGGCTTTAGAGGTAGCTGAGTGGAGTTGCTTTGTGAGGATATTAAAAAGACGGGGTCCTTTGATTGATCCTTGCGGCATGCCTAAGGAGGTTGGGAGTGGGGGGATGATAGAGAGCTATGCCATTTGACGGATTGTTGACAGTTATCTAAATAGCTTTTAAACCAGGGTAGGTGGGGTTGTTAAGGTCAGAGAGACAAGACAGTAGTTTATGTGAGACTGTGTTGAATGCTTTGGATAAATCTAGGACAGTAGCTGAGACTAATTTACCTAGATTCCTGTTGGAGTTTATAGTATTGGTGAATTTGAGTAGGGCAGTGGTGGTGCTGTGGGATGGGCGAAATCCGTGTTGGGTTGAGGAGAGAAGGTTGTTGGTGAGGAGATAGGAGAGGAACTGGTGATGAATACATCTTGGATCATAGAGAGGGGTGAGAGAATTGCAATTGGTTGATAGTTGGAAAGGTTTAGGGAGGGCCATCTTTGTGGAGTGGTATGACATATGAAGTTTTCCACTGGGATGGAACAGTGTGTTCAGTGTTGGATCTATTTATCAGAAGTGAAATGGGATAGGCGATACCTATGGATGCAATTTGGAGGCATTTGGCAGGAAGGTTATTGGCTGCAAGGGTGGTTGGCTTGAGTTTGGCTATGAGTTTTTGGATAGCAGAGGTAGGAACAAACAAGTGTGAAAGGTATGGTATTGATTTGGGCCTGAGGTGGTTGTGTGGTGTTGGAAGAAGTGATGTTGTTTAAGAGTTTGAGTACTGAGGAAGTGAAATAGTTATTAAAACTAGAGGCTATGTCCAGGTCTCTACCTGTTATATTGAGGGCGGGAGTGGTGGTGGTTCTGGGCTGTAGGATGTTATTTATTGTTGCCCAGAATTTTTGCAGTTTGGTAACTGTATTTGTTTTGTTGAGTGATATTATAATTTTGTTTATCGAGTTTGACCTGCTTTTTTGCTTTGCTCCGGAGCTTGAGAAACGTTTGCCTATCTGCGGGTGATCTGGTGTGACGCCAGGTTTTCCAGGCTTTATCCCTGGTTCTAAGCAGGGCTTTTGTGGTTTTCTGGAGCCAAAGGGTGGGGTTGCAACGTACCCAGATTGTTTTTAAGGGGGCTAGTTGGTTGAGGATATTTAGGAATGTGGAGTTGAAGTAATCAACTGCTTTGTCTAGAAAGAGTTTTGATGGGAGACCATTTGCAATGTTGCAAGGCTCTTATGAAGTGATCTCTAGGAAAATTTTTTGTTAGAGTGGGTTTGTAGAAGGGAGGGAGAGTGACTTATTTTAAGTTTGTGCCTGAGGATAAAAGTAGGGCTGTGGTCGCTCGGAGAGCTTGGTAGGGTGCCATATTGGTAGGCAGTATTTGGTTGATTTGTGAGGATTCACTCAAGTATAGATTCTCTTTTTGTGTCCTTATCAATGTGTGTGGGAGTATGTATAAGTTGGGTAAGGGTGGGAGAGTGGATGGAGTTCCAGTCAATTTTTACGTCGCCTAGCACAATTTCCTGAGGGATGGAGTATGATGCCAGGTGAAGTATGGATTCTAGGGTGGTTAGGTTGTCACCTGGGTGTATATAGATACCCAGTAGGTTTAGGTACTTATGTTGATTAAGGGAGAGTTTTGTCTGTCTGCATTGTTGAAGTTGGGGGAATCCTTTTAGAGGAGTTGGGAGTTGTAGGTTGGTTCTGTGAAGTAGGGTTAAGCCTCTGCCTCTCTTATGTAGCCGGTCTGCCCTGAGAATGTTGTACCCATGTGGGGCGATGGAATTTTCTTTAATATGTGGTTTAAGCCACGTCTCTGTGATGAGAAAAATATCAGGGTTATATAAGGAGATGGCAACGTGAAGGTCTTCTATTTTATTCATGATACTGCGGATATTCATATTTAGTATCAGTAAGTCGGTGGGTTTGTGCTTAGTTGGATAGTGATGGGTGCATGGCTTATTAGCCGGGTTGCTGGCCTGGGGTTGGGGTGAATGTCTCCTCCTAGTAGTAGCTGGGTAGTTATACAGGTGATAGTTTTTAGGTATTGGACGATTAGGTAGTGAAATTGTAGATTTGATTGCGTTTTAGATGGATAGAAGTGGTACATGGGAGGGGCATGGTATATGGGAGGTTGGGTGTATATGGTGGGGTATATGCTTGAGTGAGTGGGGGTGATAGTAATGTTGTGGGTTAGACTGGGGAATTTGGGGTGGATACAGTGAGTGATTTTGAGGAGATAAGAGGTGCTGATGGTGGCTATGGAGAGACAGGTGAATAGGGAGGTTAATCCCAGGAGGGTATAGTGGAGATGAGACTGTGGGTAATGCAACATAATGGGAGTGAGTTTGTGGAGTTAAATGAGGTATTTATATTTGGGGAGGGTGTGAGTTGGGTGGGTAAGAGATATGGGTGTGGATATTGAACTGGTAGGGGGGCTGGGGTGATGGGAAATGAAAGGGCATGAGTAGATGGAGCTGAGGGATGTAGTTATTGGATATGGGAGGATGAAGGGAGGGTCTTTGTAAAGGAGATTACCTATAAATTCAGAGTATGCAGGAGGTGGGGGGTAATGGGGGGCAGGGTAGGGGAGTGGAGTGAGCCCATAGGGCATACAGAGCGGGATGAGCCAGTCAATGTATGTGCAATTAAAAAATAAACTATCAGTTGCTCTGAAGTCACATCTGTAATGTTAGGCCTTCTTTTGTTACTAATACTTTTTTTTCTTTAAAAAGGACTGAGAGACATTTTTAATTTTACCAGTTGGATGCCCTAAGAAATTACCTTGTCTGAGGGCTGTGAGAGAGTGAGTCAGCGAAGACTGGTAGGGTAGTGGGGGATATATCACATACCAAAAAAAATATGATGGGGATATAAGGCTAGGCTTCTTAAGATCCTAACAGATGAGTAGGCTTGTAAGTACCTATGAACTTATTTGTACTTTCCTTCTGTATTTTTGCAGTTTACAGCTGCGGTCCCCACATTTTCAGTGGGAATCCCTATTGTCCTGCAGAATCAACTCTCCTATCTCACTCTTTCATTCTGACTGTCATTTAGTTGAATCAGCAGTTGCTTATGCACATCATAATTTAATATTGTGCATCTATAACTACTTTCTCAAGCATTTAAAAACTCTCTTCCTGTTTATAGCTTCATTCATAGGCCACATCTTTTTTGAAATGATTTTTAAAACTTAGACATGATTAGAGGACAGATGATCTGCTGTGGCAACCCCTAACCGGGAAAACCCGAAAGAAGAAGAATAAGTTATCTCGGATGTCTAAGGCTGCGGTGGTGCAGCGGTTAGTGTTGTCACCTCACAGCAAGAGCTTCTCCGGTTCGATTCTCACCTGGAACACCTTCTGTGTGGAGTCTACATGTCCTCCCCACGGTTGAGTGACGTTTAAAGACATGCATGTAGGTGTGTGAGTGAATGGGTGTGCCTTTGCTGAAGGTTGGGCGTTGGGCTGGCACCTCAGCACCGTAAAAATCTACTGCCAATCATAAGCGGACCGGTATTCCGCTGTGGCGACCCCTAACTGGGAAAAGCCAAAAGACATTACTAGATATCTCAGGTATAAATGAAGATAAGATGTTGCATCATCCCAGGTAATGTGTAATGCCTGCCTGTCTTCTGGCTTTGGCATGTGTGCATCTGCTTTTTTCTTGCTGAAGATTTCAGACCATTAAATGGTCGAATATAATCCATATATGTCAGACTTGTCACTCTGACTTCACATTTTATGCTATTTAATGTAAAATTATGCTATCATAATCTATTTGGCAGCTGCATTTTTCCATTGTCATGCAATTCTTGTATCTGATTTGACACTTATAGATGATTAGTTATGTTTTCAACACCTTCTGAGCCTTTATGTACACATGTAGCAGCTGATTAAAATATTTCTGGTGTTGACAAAATACCAAACAAGAGTCTAAGGAATCAGTACCTTTTCTGATGGAGTATTAAATGGCTTTCATTTGCAGCTTTATGTGCTAAAAACCTCATGGTAGCATCTGCTACTGAAACAAAAATGGCACTGGCACTCATGACATCTCTTCTTCAAGTATAAGTAATGGGAAATAGTCTCTTAAAATAATTGCATTCTCTTAAAATAATTTTATTCAGCTGTGGCACATGTCTTTAATTCTACCCACCTGGGAGGCAAAGGTTTTGGTTGAGTAAGACTGTGTGACAGGCTGCATATCAAAAGATGATTAATTTGAAAATACAGATGCTGATTTTGTCTTTCTTTACAGCAGTAATTAGGCTACACTCCTGTTCTGTTGACAATGGCTGTCGCTTAATGATACCCAAGTTTTGCATTCATCTCTTTCTGTTCTGTTTTACTTCTGAGTGCTACTGATGCTTTGCAGGGAGTGTGTCTAGGTTCATTGGTGTTTACTAGGCTATCATACACCAAGAGCCTTTTTAAGCCTAGCCATGCATCATAAATCTCTGACAAGTTCTGATAATCTCGATAAGTAAAAGTAGGGGACTGTGTCCATTAGAAATATAGGTGCCAAACCATGGATTAATTTCCTGTTCCCCATCCAGTTGTCCAAGTTGCACTTGAATTGAATTAGGGAGGAACTCTCCTTAATATGGATGAGGAGCCTGTTCCAGAGTGTGTGTAGTCTCACGGATGCATACCTGTCTCTCAAGCAGATCCTGTTTATATCATGGTGCTGTTTGTTTTGTGGATATGTAGGAGATCCATCAGAGTGGGGTCTGACAAGCTCTGTATGCCAAACATAGATCCACCCCAAAAAAAGCATGTAGGAGACAAAGTACAGGGAAAGGGTGTTGAGGCATTCTGTTCTGCACAGTACATTTTACTTGTGCCCTGTATTCTTTTAGTGAGAAACCTCTGTGGATGTTCCATTTGTTGGATATGGTTAGGTACATGTCATAGGGGGCATTGTACTGTAAGTGATAGGATTGATGAATGCTGAATACAGTGGAACAAAGACTTCCTTGGACCCAGGTGCCATACCTTTGATTATAAGTTGTGGAACATAGAATGATTTCCTCACTGCAGTAGACATTTGATGGTCAAAGGCTAGATTACTTTCTATTTGTGTCCCTAAGTTCCTGACTACTGGGCCAATTCTAAGGGGCATGTTGTCAATATGTTACCAGGGGTGGATGACTTCCCGAAGGGTACTATTATGAATTTCTTGGCATTTAGTTTTTAGTCCATGGCTTTGACACCTGTTGTTTGTCTGTGTCAGCCCATCATGGAGAACATTTGTGTCAATGTGGGATTCAATGACAGCTCATAATTTACAATACTCTGCAAATTTAGTCAACCCGAGACCATTGACATTGGCCTTGACTTCAGAGAAGTAAATGCCAAAAAGGAGTGGTCCAAGGACCTATCCCTGAAGGACTACACTTTTGATTCGCCTCTTTGTAGACATTGACTTCCCAGTTCTAACTTCCTGGGCCTAGTCTGTGAGCCAGATGGCTACCCACCAGGTGACACATGGGTTTGTACCTAACCTCTTGAATTTGTCAACAATGCCCAAGTCGGGTATTGTCAGATGCCTTGGCTAGATCAAGGTAGGTAGTGTGAACTGTTTTGCCCTCATCCATTGCTTTGTGGCCTCCTCAAAGAAGTCCACCAGGTTGAGTAGGCATGACCTGCCCTTGACGAAACCAAACTGGGTTAGGTCCAGTGTCTGGAAGTCTATTATATCACTACTGATAATTTCCATGATAATTCTTTCCATGGCTTTACATATAAGACTAGGGTGACTTATGGATCGGTAGTTTCCAAGGTCTATAGATGGCCCACCCTTGTGTAGATAAATGACTGTTTCAGTTCTCCATTCATGAGGCATGAAGCCTGTTTAGAGGCTACAGATAAATAGTATTTCCAGAGGGCCTGATAGGGCATGTTTCATGCTATTTAGAAGGCATCCTGGGATATTCTCTAGGCACACTGTTAACAGTGTACTTGGCCTTAGAGAGAGCATTAAGAACCTGTTCCCTAGTGATAGCTGAGGGAGTTATATTTGTTAGTATTTCCCGAGGGAAGGTTGAGGGGGAGAGAGGGATAAATTTGCTATATCTTCTAGCACAGTATAGGTGGCTCCATTTACAATGACCTCTGCAAGCAATTGTGTTTTGCCTTTGAGATTGTGGACATAGCTAAAGAATGCCTTGTGGTTGTCCTTGTCCTGGGAGGCCAAATTTGCCTTTGGTAGACTTTTTTCCTCTGAACTTGTTTAGTTTGATGAGAGTGCTTTTATCCTGCTAGGTGCTGCACCTCCTAATTTTTGCCTTGATTTTCTTCCTTCTGTTATACAGCCTATTTATTTTGTGATTCCACCAGGGTGGCTTTTTTTTGTTATTTCTATACTACTACTTGGTGGGTACAGCTATCTCTAGCAGGTATTACCATGCATGTATTGGGTTTCTGTGAACAGTTCTGCATAGTCAGCAGTGTTCACAGGCTTTATGGGGCTTGAACTTTTGCCAGGTTGTCACTTAATAGCAGGAAGTTAGCCTTAGAGTAGTTCTTGAATATTCCAGGTTTATCTGGGGGTCCAGGTTTTATTGTTACTTTAAAGGAGACCATAAGGTATTACATGGCTCAGTGACCACACAGACATCAGCATTCTCTAGGATGAAGAGAACTTCTAGGGAGTAGAGTTTTTTGTTTAGACTCCTAGTATTGGCCAGTAATGCCTTTAGATTTTCTTGGTTTTGATTTGCTATGTCAGAATTACTTTCATTTTAGCATTGCTTAAAGAAAGGCACTATGGGGGAAGACAGTGTTTTAGCTAATCTTCGAAAACCTAGTGGGAAGAAGTACAGACCACCCCTGACAAAGCATGGAAGGTATCAGTGTCAACACAATTGTCCTTTCAATGCCTTATAATCCCATTTGTTTGATAGTTTCAAAATATTACTCTTTGCACTTCTATGAAGTTTCTCCTATCCACTAATTTGCCGTATTTCTTTACAACAGTCTAGCTTGCACTAATGGCTCACAGCTTCAGATGCCTCAGAAACATTTTCAGATTTCATAGTATCAGTTCTTTTCACTTAAGTATTGCCAAAAATGGACCATTTCAGTGTTTCTGTTCTATGGCATGCAAAGTATTTAGAGCAAACTTGTTTTTGCTGTTATACTTATTAAGCATGCATTTTATTGCACTTGTTATGCTGTATTGAACAAGTGTAGGGCAAGGCTTCCTCTCATGCTTATAGCATCACTTAGTACAAGAGACTTTAATCAAAATTGTATGTTCTTTTCCCTGCCCTTCATTTCTGTTGCTGATGCAACACACATTTCTTTAATTTTTATGACTCAAACTTTGAATTTCACATGTCATGTTTCCTCATTTTTCACTTGCTTTACAAACATCCACAACTTTTAAGATCATGTTTATTTATCTGAATAGCCTACCTATTATTTCAACATTTCTCATATCACAAATTAAATTTGCCCTTATTAATAAAACAAGAAACTTGCTACATTCACAGTATTTAGTTCTGCTTCTTAGCTCAGGAACATAAGAATATGTAGTCTACGTAAGGCCTTATGCTTTTATAAAACAAAATGTCTAATAAATGGCAAGTTCTTTCTTGGCATACATTCCTTTTTTGTAAGAGCCTCTTTTGTATTTTCCTGCTTAAGGAAAGTAAAGGAGTAAATACCCTTTAATATTTTTTTCTTGGTAATGTGTAGGAATGCAGCACTCTGTACTTTTTCACTTTTTGGGTAATCCATTTACAGCAAGGAATGACTCAGGTTTTTAGATGTGGAGCTTTTGGTGTTCTCCTGGATTGCCTGTCAGTGATAGGATTTTGGGTGGCTACATTTGAGTCAGTTTTCCTGCTTAGATTGGTGTTGCTATAATTCCAAACAGAGAAACATTTAAATGAAGATGTACATTCTTAACTTGTTCAGCTGCATTTCTTCTGTTCTTGCAACTGTTCACTGTTGATAACATGTGTTGTCTTGTAGCCAGTAAATAAGAGTGAGATATAGCATTTATAGTTTAATTACACTGAGGTATAGGTATTCCAAGCAAAACATCTTGAAGCAATGGTGCACACTATGACAAGCAAATCACTGCATTCAGTCATTGGCATTAAAGATATATACTTCATGACAATCCTGACTCTTCTTTCATTAAGAACCACAGAATCTGCCTGTTTTTGAGAGACAAGGGTTTACTGCTACAGAAAAACTTGACATTTGGTCCATTTCTGCACACAACATGACTAAACACCTTTTTCCAGTACAAAAAGTCCAAAATGGTAACATTCTAAACAACATTATCCCTTCTCAAAATGTAAGATTGGTTGTGTTAAAGGTAGATGAGACATATAATACCATGTACATCTGCCTATGGGCAACATTGAATGGACTTGGTGGTACATAATTATTTTATCATCTGTTTTGAGGTTTAGACTGTGTGCTTTCTTTTTCTGATATAGATTTACTAAGGTTAATTTAACTACATTTTTGGCTTATTGTGACCCACTTAGTGTAAATCTTTCTCATTTGAATATTACCCATAAGTATATACAAACTCTGGTTCACTTTAACTCCTGTTCGAGTCCTATCTTCTTGGGACCTAAGTCATATGTTAGAACACTTGACTTTACCACCATTTGAGCCTGTGATTTCTTTTGAGCTTTTTTACCAGTTTTTGAAATATTTTTTTTTTTCTGATTGTAATTGTTTTTTTCTAGCATTTCAGAAACCTAGGCATTTGATAAGAGGACCCCATTTTGGATTTGCAAAAATGGTAGTTTCATTCATAGGATATCTGTATTCCTGAAAGTAGTTTTGGGAATGTAATTCAGAGCATGCCATTTGCCAGATATGTGATGTAGAGATGAGCCCTAACTATGACCAAAACAACCTAGGTTTGAATAGTTGAAGGAGCTAGGTGGAAAGAGTAAGAATGAAGTGGGTAGGGCCTGATCACCTGTTTTTCGGAGGGTGGTGGCATAGTCCTCTGCTTCAGTGGAACGGTGTCCTGTCTGATGAAAGCTAAGCTGTAAACAACTCTTGCAAAGTCTAGTCAGTTGTATTATAAATGGGAATCAGTTCATGAATCAAAGTACACATGCGTCCCTGGGCCAGCACCACACTGCTGCTTCACTGGTGTTCATGTTAGCCACTGGTGTTCAAGAGATTATAGGGTGAATTAGAAAACTACAATGGCATCTAGGAATGATGTTTCTAGAAAGAGGGAAGCCAATTGTAGGTAATGGAGAGAAAAAGATATTTAAAAAATCTGGCTATTCATATACAAGTTTTCCTGTTTAAGTCTATTCTGGGTGAAGCTAGCCCAGTGGTGTAGAAGGATAAAACCCTATGACCCAGGCAACCAGAGTTCATTTAGAGGCTTGGGGAGCTGGCTGACTGGCAGGAGAACGTGGTGGCTCTTAGCAGTTTCTGTCCATCAGTTGTAGTGCTTCAGAGGTAACATATAGCACCAAAAAGCAGAAGTTGGTCAGGAAGAGTGTGCACTGTGGCTGTCCAAGTCAGTTATGGTAGTTCCCTGTCTCGCAGGACAAGTGCAGACATTGGGGGGGATAGGCATCCGCTGCTCTAATGCAAGTAGCCACATCACCAGGGATGTGGTTAGGGCAAATATGCAAATGTTCTCATGGTCAGGATGCTGGTGAGAGCACATAGCAAGTCTGTTGTTTGTCTGGATGACGACGACTCAAACAAAACTTCTCTGGTGGTCCCCACTACCAGGGAATTGAGGGAAGTGTGAGGTTGAGAAGGCTTGACCAGCAGGCAGAAATGGCAAAAAGATAAAGCAAAAAATATTAAATTCTGGGAGATGCTTTGCTGAACAAATCTGATTTTAAGAACAATGAAATGTTAAATTCTGTACAGCTGAAAATAAAAAGCAAAAATAAGTATTTTCTTTTGCCAAAGTCAGACAGTGAAATGCTGTTTTAAATGATTGTCAGCATGGTTTAACCATGTATAAAAAGTGATCTGAAGTAGGGACTTCATTTGCCAGCAACCTTTGGGTCTTGGATCCGACTTCGGATCCGAGCCGGCAACTTATTTTACAGCTTATGGATCCAAGCTCCTAGCTCCTCCCCTTACCCATAATCTCCTGCCAACCCTGATTGACCTCAGATCTAGTTTGCTGCTCTTAGAAGAGACAGCTGGATTGCAGAGCTCCTGGCGACTTTCAGATAAGTTTAGTCAGAAAACTTGTTAAAACAGAAAATCGTTCAGTTCTTAAATAGTGTGTGTGTTTAGGATTCCCTTTTGTTAATTTTATTCTTTTTTAGTGTATTTCCTCCCCTCGCTGGTATCATAGAGTGTGTGTGTGTGTTGCTTGTGTTTTTGGGGCCTGGTGTGTTTGTGTAGTTATTTTTTTCTTTGAAAAATGTCGGAGGCCCCAAAGCCCATTTTTTCTAAGTGCACCGAGTGTGGCCATAAGCTTTCACCGGCGGATGGCCACACTCGGTGTGTTTGGTGCCTTGGGGTTGAACACCTGTCCTCACGGTGTTCCATCTGCGCAGCATTCAACCCCAGGGCACTGAAAGAGCGAAGGTCGAAGTTGGTTCTGGCGGGACTTTTGCCCCCGGATCCAGCTTCGGCCTCCAGTACTCCCGTGGCTCCTCCTCAGCCCTTGGTGGTAGCCACTCCTGCCCCCCTTCCCCCGGCCGTGACTCAAACTCCCACAAAGACGCCGGAGGAAAGGGTGGCCAGGAGGGAGAAGCACCACAAGCGGCGGGCCGAGGCCTCCGCTTCAGCCCCCCCAGCTAAGCGGGCTTCTCCCTCCACGGCTTCCTGGTCCTCTCCTCCTCGGATTCGATCCCCTTGCTTTTCCCCTGGACCCAAGGAGGAGGAGACCCAATCTCCGTCGAGGTCATCGAGGCGGCATTCCCGGCCCGCCTCGGTGGCCTCGTTGAGATCTACTTATAGTCTTTCTGATGCAGACTTGGACCAGATAATGAGAAGGTTCATCCAGGCCCAGCTGCAGATGGGAGTGCTCTTGCCCCCCCCCTTCGGAGAGGGGGGGCTCTACACCTTTTTTTCCCCCGATAGCTCCTTCTCCGACCCGCTTCCCGGGTTCGGAGCGCTCGGAGCTGGGCAGCGTTGGAGCCGGGGGTGGGTCGGCACTGACAGTACTGGGTACCTTGGATCCGATCCTGCCCTCGAGTCTGTTGGGTCCTTCATCGGATCCGACCTCTCGGAGCCATGGGCCGAGCTTCGGATCAGAGAGATTTAGTGTGCCTTCGGCTCCGTCCAGGTCGGAGCACATGGGTCCTTCGGATCCGGTGGCCTCGGCGCCGGTTCCAATCCCTTCATCAGATCCGAGTGGGAGCCAGCTTTCAGATTCCAGGGAGAGAGGCTCCCCCTCGGTCTTCGATGTAGTGGAGAGGGCTCTGTTGAGAGCATCTGGACCCCCGGTCCTTGCATCGGCTCCACCCTGCACTCCCTCTCTGCTGGGCCAGGCTTCCATCACCCGGCCACAGGGACAGCCTGCTTTGATGTCCCAGGTTGTTCCACTGGAACAGGATATTGCTGGTGAGACCTCCTCGGACAGTCCCCACCGAGGAAGTGCCTCACAAGCATAAGTGTAAGAGGAGACACGTGGACTCCCCCGAGTCCTTAACAGAGGACACAGACTTGGATGAAGGGGAAGGCTCCCCAAGGTCACCCCCTCGAGGATGTCTCCTTTGGAGACATCATGGAAATTCTCCGAATCGGGGGGGGTGGTCTGCCCCCAAGGCTCCCTCCGATGAGTCCGTGTTCCTGGAGGCATTCGAAGCAGGCCCGTCTACCTGTTGGATGTCCCCTCCGGCCAACTCCCTGGTGGACCTTATCACCAACAGGGCGTGGAAGGAGCCGGACACTGTGGAGCCAGTCCCCAAACTCCTGGATAGAATTTTGAGTCCCCCTGCAAACCGGTCCCATTGGAGCAAGGGTCCCCCTGTAGATGCCATGTTGATGGCGGCAGCCACGAAGAGGGAATTAGCTCAGGAGAGCCCCTCGGTCCATCCACCGAGCAAGGAGTCCCGCTCTATAGATCGCCTCGGGAAGCGGGTATTTAGTTCAGCGACCTTCTCAGTAAGGTCCCTGAACTACATGGCACATGTCATCAGGATGCAGCTAGATCTTATCAAAGAATACGCTGCTTCCCCCCAGAGTCCATGTCGGCGGAGGACAAGCAGTTGTACTCCACTCGTATGGCCACTCTAAGATCTGTTTCAAATACCTCTATGCGTCTTTTGTCCCACGTTACAGAGGGAGCTGCTAGAGCCAGCGGAGCGGGTCTAGTCATTAGATGTCAAGCCTGGCTCCGATATTGTGACTTCGCGGAGCCCTTCAAGGCGTCCTTTGCGAATGCCCCCTTTGATGGTTCTGTTTTGTTTGGCAAAACCGTTCGCGAGACACTTGTCCAGAGCAAAAAGGACGGGAAGACGTTGTCTGCCGTCGGAGTCCGCTTCTCTGCTCTCCAGAGGTCCTTCTCCAAGAACCAAAAGGGACAGAAGAAGATGTGGTTCCGGAAATCTCAACATTCCCATCCTTCTCCGGACAACCAGTCCTTCTGTGGCAGAGGAGGACAGGGAGGATGCCGCCCTAGAGGCAGAGGGGCCCCGAGAAATTTTGGGTCCCAAGAAACCTTCACTGATCGGCCCACGCAGCAGCCCTGAGGTGTTGCCCGACTGCTTCACTCTGGAGGCAGTTGGGGGGCGCTTCTCGAAGCACCTGGCGACTTGGGAGTCCATTACGTCAGATCGCTGGGTGCTTCGTATCATAACCAGAGGTTACAAAATTCCACTGTACCATGTCCCCAGACTCAAAAACCTCCCCGATGTACCACCCGATCAGAGGGAGGTGGCAGCTGCAGAAATCCAGCAGCTGCTAGAAAAAAGAGCCATCCAGCCCATCCCCCAGATCAACTCGGATTAGGGTTTTACTCCAGGTTTTTTCTGGTGCCAAAAAAGACGGGGGACTTGAGACCGATTCTTGACCTTTCACTCTTGAACCTGTCAGTAACCAAAGAAAAATTCCGGATGGTCACCCTTCAGTCCATTCTCCCCTTCTTGCTGGAGAGCGACTGGATGTGCTCAATAGACCTCAAGGATGTGTACTACCACATTTTAATGGACAGACGATCCAGGAGGTTCCTCCGCTTCTGGCTGGGAGCTAGTCACAATCAGTTCAGGGTCCTTCCCTTTGGTCTCACCACAGCCCCCAGGGTGTTTACCAAAGTGTTAGCAGTGATAGCGGCCCACCTGAGACTCCAGGGAATGCAGGTCTTCCCATACCTGGATGACTGGCTCCTGTCCGCCCCAACAAGGCATCTACTCTGCACAGCCAGAAATCACCTTCTCCGCCTAGCTCCCCATCTAGGCATTACGATCAACCTGGACAAATCCTCCCTTTCTCCAACACAAGTGATAGATTTCATAGGAGCCAAAATAGATACGAGAAGTCTGCGAGTGTTCCTCACTTCGGAGCGACTTCAAAACCTGAAACTTCATGTGCGGGCCATCCTCCAATTAAAAGCCCCACTGGAGGAATTGGTCCTGAGGGCTCTAGGCTCCATGGCAGCAGCAATAACTCTTCTTCCATACGCTCGTCTGAATATGAGGGTGCTACAGTGGACTCTTTTAGTCTAATGGTCTTTTCAGTTTCTCCCCCTCAGCCATCCTGTCTCACTCAGCAGGGCTTGCAGGAGGGCCCTCTTATGGTGGTTCCAGTCCCCGGACCTTCATACGGGATGACCCTTCTGCACACCACCTCCACCCGCCACGGTGACCACGGACGCCTCTTGCCTCGGGTGGGGGGGCATTGCTCAGGCAGAATGGTCCAAGGCACGTGGAACGACACAGAGACCTCCTTGCATATCAACGTTCTAGAGATGAGGGCGGTGCTGTTGGCGTTGCAAGCACTTCAGAACCTTCTCCCCATAGGAACTATTGCGATACAGACGGACAACATGTCAGTTGTCTGGTACATCAACAAACAGGGGGGAACCAGGTCCTACCCTCTCTGTCTAGAGGCCATGAGGGTCTGGGAATGGGCGATCTCCACCAACCGCTTCCTTATCGCATTGCATATTCCGGGACGGTCCAACATTCTGGCGGACAAGCTCAGCCGCACTATTCTTTCCCCTTACGAGTGGTCTCATAATTCCCAGTTAGGGAAGCGTATTTTTGCCGAATGGGGCAACCCTGCTGCGATCTTTTTGCCACTCCCTCAAACACAAAATGCTCCAGCTTCTTCGCTCTGATTCCCCCCCTCGGGGAAGCCCCGAGAGACGCTCTAGTGCATGCTTGCCCTACTTTATGCCTATCCTCCTCTACCCCTGATGCTGAAACTAATACAGAAAGCCTCTCGGTTGGGGAGCAGAATGATCCTCATTGCCCCATTCTGGCCTCATCAAACTTGGTTCCCTTACCTGTGGTCTCATCTGGTGAATCCTCCCTGGATTCTGGATCCTCTTCCGGATCTAATATCCCATCCCTCAGGCCTACCGACCCCGAATCTGGACAACCTGAAGCTGACAGCTTGGCTGCTCCAGTTCCACTCTTAGTCAGGACTCCCAGCATCTCCTCACCAGTTAAAGCCATCTTGGTGGCAGCACATAAGCCTTCCACTAGAAAAGTCTATCGCAGTAAATGGAAGCGTTTCTCCATCTGGGCGGAACATCATAACATAGATCCCTTCACGGCTTTGTTGCCGTCCGTCTTGAATTTCCTCACCGGACTTTTTCAACGGGGACTAGCTGTTCTACGGTCAAAGTTCAATTAGCAGCCATCTCTCATTACCATGTGGGACACGAGTCAGGTCCCATGATGACTGCGAAATTATGTAAAACCTTCCTCAAGGGTACCTTCCTACTCAGGCCTCCTGTCAAGGAAGCGGTACCCCCTTGGGATCTATCATTAGTCCTTCAAGCCTTGACTGCTCTCCCCTTTGAACCAGCTACCTCGGCCGAACTTAAATATCTTTCCTGGAAAACTGCGTTCCTTATTGCCATCACTTCAGCGAAAAGAGTTTCCGAACTTCAGGCCCTTTGTGCGAAACCTCCCTACTTGATTTTTCATCAGGATAGAGTGTACCTCAGGACCAATCCCTCCTTTCTTCCTAAGGTGGCCTCAGAAACCAATATCAATCAGTCCATTAACCTGCCAGTTTTCTTCCCTAAGTACCAGAATAAAGGAGAATACCAGCTGCATTCCTTAGACGTGCACAGACAACTGCTCTTCTATATTCATAGGACTGCTGGTCACAGACAAATCAGATCAGTTGTTCATTTCCTTTGCCAAATTCAATCTGGGTAAAGCTATTTCTAAGGTCACCTTATCACGATGGATTTTACAGTGTATTCTTCTGGCCTATGAAACTTCGGGGAGGCCCGCACCTCAGGGAGTACAGGCGCATTCTACTCGCTCCATATCTACTTCTGCTCCCTTTAGATCTAGGGTATCTGGATGATATTTGCTCTGCAGCCACTTGGGCCTCATCTTATACCTTTATCAGTCATTATAAGCTGGACATTATTTCCAGAGGGAGAGCATCCTTTGGCTCCGCAGTGCTCCGGAACATCCTTCCATGATGGCCGCCCAAGATTCAGGTAGCTGGGGACTCTGTCCCAAAGGTTGCTGACAAATGAAGTCCCTACTTCAGATTAAGAAGTTATGTACTCACCATAACGTTCCATCTGAGTAGGTGACTTCATTTGTCTGCAACCCCCCCCCCCCCTCCTTCCACCTGGCCTTCAGAATTCAATTCTCGTATGACTTTTCTTGGTCCCTTTGGGACACTTTGGTCTGACATTTGGTATAAGGGCAAACTTGATCTGAGGTCAGTCAGGGTTGGCAGGGGATTATGGATAAGGGGAGGAGCTCAGATCCATAAGCTGTAAAATAAGTTGCCGGCTCGAATCCGAAGTCTGATCCAAGACCCAAAGGTTGCAGACAAATGAAGTCACCTACTCAGATGGAACGTTATGGTGAGTACATAACTTCTTATTATTCTCTTTGTGGAGAATTTCTGCTAGTGTTATTTAGGATTGTTTCTAACAGTACAGTGGCATCTTCAGCTTCCTGCTTCTTGGAATGTGTGCAGTGCTGCAGCATGGACCATTGACCGCATCTTTTTTAAGCAGTACATCTTGGGCATTTCAGTCTAAAAGGAGGTCAGGGTGTTGGAGGGATAGTGCTTTATGGAATTTTATAGTTTGAACTTTACAAATCCTCCAACTCCCATAGGAGTAAATGTGACAGTGACCGTACTGACTGGAAGCCCAGAGCAAGACATTGTGTTGCATATGTAGTAGCTTCCATAACATCAGATCAGATCTGCAAAGACATTTCAGTCTATACAACGCAGTCTGCAAAGACATTTCAGTCTACAAAGCAGATGCCTACCCACCACCCCCATTTGATGTATGAGGATAATTATTATTCTTTTTTTTGGGGGGGGGGTCATTAATCTGCATCTTGGTGGGAAGTATTCCCCTTAACCTGGTTTCTTCTCTCATTTTTCACCTCTGTTGAAACATGGTTAGCCAATGCCCATCTAATCCTGAACCCATGCAAAACTAAATTATTGCTCTTCCAACCTAACAAGACATCTTATGCCCACCATTTAACATAATAGCCAAAGCCAACACTGTCATCTCCCCGACAACCCATACAAAGCTTCTTGGAGTAGAAATAAACAATAACTAAAATTTGACTTGCATGTCTCACTAACAATAAAAAAGTCCATAAGAAACTTGGAAGTCTATACTGGCACAAAAGGTTCCTGACCAAAATGGCCAAAATTACATTAGCTCAAACCCACCTGCTCAACACTCTACTATATGCCTCTCATATTTTAACTAATCTTAGGAAGACTGATCTGTCTAAGCTGGAAGCATGTTATAATAAAATTGCTAAGTTTGCATCTGACTGCCCATATAGAACACATCACTGTACAGCTTTAAGGATACTAGACTGGCTTGAACTTCCCAACATTATTCTTTGCAACCAGAATAACTCTCTAACTCACAAAATTGTAGCACAACCAACCAGAATCCCTGCACTACAAAATCTCATTCTTCCTTGCAGTTCCAGCAGACCACTTCACTCTAACAATAAGAACTTACTCACCATCTCCAAGGCCAACAACACTGCAGGAGAATCTTTATTTTCCAGCTATATATCTCGTATATGGCACTCCCTTCCTAGCTCTATTCTGTCAATCTCATCCACTAACTACTTTAAGCCATCACTTAAAGCTTATCTAAAAAAAAAAAGTGGCTATGTTCCTGTACTAGCCCCTCATGAATGCTCTGATACATCACAGTATATAGGTTCATAGGTTGGTACTGGGCTATCTGCCCGAAGGAATATATTAGCCCAGCCACGTTGTGTGGTATTTACCGCCCATTTAGTAGTTCCCTAGACCCTTGTACTAGCAGCTAGTACCCTTGGCCCCTATCTAGTAGTGCTGTTGGTGTGATCCCCGGTGTGAACTTTCTGTTACCCATCCACTCATCAAGGTTCCTCTTGAAGAGTGATAGTGAGGGGCTCTGTCTTATGTAGGTCATGACCCTGTTCCATAGTAAGGGAAGTCTCTGCGAAGGGAATCTATCCCTCCAGCATGTTCTATTCAATGTTGTGTTGAGGTTTATATCCCTAAAGCGTGTAGCTCGAGTAGATTTGGTTTTGCTAAGATGGAGCATGTTCAACAATTCTGGGTTGGACATAGCTCTGTACGTTAGACAGAGATCACCTCTGAGAAAGCAGTATGCAACAGAGAACAGTCTTAGCTTTTTCAGTCGTGCTGCATAGGGCAACTGTTTGAGGCCAGTAATCCTCTTGGTTAGGTACCTCTATACCAACCATATCGAAATTTTTCTCTGGTGTTTAATCTTTTATTACTGCCGGCCTGTCTTAACCTTGTATCTTGACATAAGTCATAATTTACAGATAGTACTAGCTAAGTTCAAAGCCTAGGTTTTGTTGTCATGATGTAGCAAATTTGTATTTTCTTATGTATACTACAGTTTTTTATACTTTATTGATTATTATAATTCATGCATTAAAATTTACTGTTACTGATGGAGCTTTTTGCCTCAGTCCTTCGCTGAAAAAGGACCCGTGTCCAATCAGACTTTCCCAGTAAACAATTGTTAAATAAAAATAAATAAATAAATAATTTTGGATGGGAAAGAACTGTTTGTGTGAGATCATCCTTCCTGTTACAGGTAAGACCTAAGATAAGAGACAGGCCCAAAGTGCATAACTAAAACATTTTGACCAAGAGCTGTATTACTCAGAGCATGCAAGCTCCATATGAGATGGCCTGCTGAATGAGGCATCCTCTTGGAACTTGAGATTCTCCACTTGGGTTTTGGATCATCAGGTCAGTGTTTATTGTAGAACTGTCCTGCAGCCACCAGGTGGAGCACTCATTAGTACTACAAAGCAATGTATGTGGGGGTGGGGGGAATTGGCCCTTTTTTTTTCTTGTCAGGAATGCACTCTTGTTATTTATGTAAGAAGAACTCAAATGAAAGGCAGGACATATCAACTTTGCAACTTTGAGCTTTCATTCATTTTTGGGGGGGTGGGGGTGAGGTTTCACACTTGGTCACTGTTAACTGATCTGTTAAGTGTTTCTTTTTACATGTTTCTTGTTTTCTAGAACTTTTTTTGAAAATTTTTGAATGGAGAGATATTGTACATTGATTTTTAGCAAGAGTGCTCATTTTATTATTTAATTTTACTTTATTTTACATGTCTATTACTGCATTTCTTTTTTTGTAAATATTAAACTTTCAAGGTTACTTCAAGTTTATACCAGAAGTACAAGTATAGAAAAATGGTGCTTTAATGTCATCGTGAATTAGATAAGATTCATCACTGTGGAAGTATTTGTCCAAAGACTGTGACATCTGGGAGGCCTTTAACTCAACATCTATTTACCAGAGGATAAAAGTCATCAGAGAATGGAAGCAAAAAGAGCTGTGTGAAGAATTTCTTTATGAGGAGTGCTCATGCTCTTCAAATAGGATTATCGCTCTCTATAAATTTTCATCAGAGGAATACCCCTGGAGGAAACTGAAGAAGGGACATTTATGTCTTACTGGGGTGTCTCTGGTCACCTTAATAAGCCTCCATAAGTGATTTATTGGAGAAATTGCTTTGATTTCATTGGTGAAGCTGAGTAGCGATATGCTGACTGGAGTGCAATTGGCACTTCTTCAAGGATGAGTTTGCTTGCCTTCTGAGGAGCACTCTATTAGGCTGATTTTTTTTCTGGCTGTTTTCTCCCTGTCACCTGCTGTGACCATTGGTTCCTCCTTTGGGGATTTCATTTAGACACTCATCTGGCTTTCCTGTCTCTCTTTTTTAATGAAAAATATGTTCTCATTCTAGGTAGAGTTGTGGAGTTTTGCAAACAAGAAAGTAAAAAAAAAAAGATTATTCACAACAGTCTTTGGAAGCAAAGAGCCTTTACCCACTACTGTATTATCTTCTCAGAAAATAATAGAAAATTGCTTCCCCTAAAATGTTCCTAATTAATTTCAACTTAACTGATTATACTTTTAAGAGCTACAAATAAAACTGGGCAATTAAAGGAGGTCTAACAGCTTTTACCTAAAGCTGAGATCCATGAAACAGCACAGTTGGGGGGGAAATGCAGTCATGGAAAGAGAAACCATTTGCCATATCAAACTACAGTACACTGAAATTGTACACTATGATGTCTATGAACGTAACACCTAGCAAACCAGTACTTATAAATGTAACTGGGATAATTTGCAAAGGTTATACCATGCCAGAGTCATAGCAGCTAAATCAAGGAACAGAAAAGCCAGAACTTTTTTGTCCACTAAACCTTTTTAATATACTACTTGGATGTGAACAGAGGTTAAATAGCAAGTTAGAAAATACAAATACTAACATTTAAAATTTCTAGTTTCCTCACATTTAAAATCATGATTTAACAATAAATATGTTGTGGATGAACAACTATTAAATACTACAGAACAAACAATGTTTCCTTCTTTGATGTGTAATACTGAATTAACTACAAGCTGGCAAACAGGAAAGTTACATGGCTTCTTCATTTAAATTTTCTGAGCATTGAAGAAACAGTCAAAAAAGCCTTGCAAACAAGCTGTAATTAAATCCCTTTCCAGAACATTCCCCATTTAGAATGAGAATTACATCAGGTAAAGCACAAGAATTTCCAGCGTACAAGTTTCTTAAGAAAAAGGTACAATGCTTTGCAGATGTTTTTACACATATGTACTTAAAGGGTCTATATTAGATCAGCGAATGCTTAAAAAAGCGAACGCTGATTGATCAAACTGATGTAAGCGAAAGCTTAAAATATCGAAGCAACAGAAACCCGAATTTTTTCCTAGGGAAAGAATTTGGTTGTCCGTTTTTGTTGCTTTGGTATTTTCAGTGCTGTGGTGGAAAGTTACGGGACGGGTTCAGGTAAGTGTGCGATTGTGTGGATGTGAGTGTTAGGGCGCGTTAGGTGAGTTAGAGTTAGGGCGCTGGTTAGGTATGTGTGCGATTATGTGGACGTGAGGGTTAGGGCGGGTTAGGTGAGTTAGGGTTAGAGAGCGGGTGAGGTGAGTGTGTGATAGTGACAGACCTTAGGGTTAGGGTTTGGGTTAAGGTAAGTGGATAGTAGTATGTGTATAGTTTAGTGTAGGGTTAGGTGTCAGATTTTAGGTGTATGTGTGTGGATTGCCATTTGTTTGGTGTGCTTGTGTTGTGTGTATGTGTTTTGGATCAGTGATTTTTTTTCCCTAGGAAAAAAATCGCTGTTCTGACAGCTCGAGATTGTAAGCTTTCGCTTGCATAAGTTTGATCAATCTCATTCACTTTTTTAAGCGTTCGCTGATCTAATATAGACCCTACTTAAATACAAACAGAGCCCGTTTTTAAATATTTACTTTATGTTCATCATATTGATCACTGTTGCAGTAGCCTTAGTTATATTGGTTATATCCTGCCAAGGATGTAACAGCCAACCAGTTTCCAAAGCTTCAGGGTACCGTCCACGCTCTCAAACAGACTGGCAGTTTGAGCGGTGCTGACTAAAAGACAAGCTTGGGCGCCAACCTTGTTCAGAGCTTTACTGCTGCAGGAGAGTACACCCCTATGAGGCTTTTGAGGATCAACAATTGGCTTGTGCTGTTCCTTTGTTGGGCAGATAAGTTCCCTTCGGAGTTGAAATAATTTACATTTAATAATTTTGCTTATTAATTATACTTCTTTCATGAAAGTTATTTTAAAGCTAGGAGTTTGTGTTTTAATGGACTATCAGAAAAATGTACTGTACTTTTAAACAGAAGTGCTGTTTTTTTTTCTTTCTGTTTAGAAGTTGTTTAACATAACTGAAAACATGTTTTTATGTAGAAATTGTGTTTATTTTACTTCACGGGGCTGGCATAGTATTTTAAAGTGCTTTTTAGTGTGTTTGTCTGGGGAAAAATACCTTTTAAAGGCTTTTCATTTTTACCAGAATTTGCTGCTGTTTTCCATGGGAAAGAGACACCATTTTTGACCTGACCATGGAACAAACTGTCTGTCACACAGTCTGTTCTGCTTCCAGCCACAAAAAGAAAAAGTTAAGTAAACAGCCTTTGCCACCACAGCAGGCTAGCAAATTGCCTCCGCTGCAAGTGGGCGACTGCTGTGGCCATTTGTTGCAGATGAGACCACTCATCTTTTTCCCCAAATCACTATGGTATAGCAACTACAGCCACTACAGACCAGAGGTTAGCCACATCTTCAGTGGCTTGTTGGGTCCACTCAGTAGGCAAAGGAGTGACACTTTTGTTGGTCCTAGGAGGGGGAGCAGGGAAGGCTTCCCTGTTTTGTCATAATGTTGTAACCATCTTGGGAAAACTGCTGCTGCCATTAATAACGCTCTTTGCCCTATTTTTTCCTGTCAAAAAGAATCAGAAAACTAAGCATGTATGCATGTATATGCTACCCATCAAATTTCTTTAGACTGGAGTAGTGTACTTGGGCTGGTTCAGGGTATAATTCAAGCTATTGATTCTCCTTTAAGGTCTGTGGTAGAGCTAGCTACCCAATGGTGCGAAACTTGGCCCTAGATGATTCACTGTGAAAGTAACACCCTGACCTCATGTGGAAAATAGGAAAAAGTGGTTGTGAGTGGCTGGCTCCTTCTTGTAAGGTAGTTTCTGGTAAAAGAAAGGGGGTGCTTTCTTTTCCTGAAGAGTTTCAAGATTCTGAATCTGGACATGAGGATGAAGGAACAGATACAGGATTTTCTCCTCAGATTTCTGAATTAGACTCATGGAGCACTCAGGTTCTTATAATCCCCTGTGGTGTTTCTCTTTCTGTGAGACTATTTCTTGGATGTACCAGTGCTTTCAGTGAGAGAACACTGAGGTTTCTCAGTCACTCAAAGTACTATGAGTTGTGATGGACGGAATTTCTAGAACCTGCACCCATTCCTCCAGTTCTGTCAGCTTTTGGAGGATGTGTGTTCCTGCCTGCAGTTTTCCTGACAGTCAGCCAGCTGCTCCTAAAAAACAGGATGTATAAAGCTCCTCAGTTTTCTCAGTTTTTATACACTCTTCCCAAACCTGATCCAGCAGCTGTAACATTAGTTAATCTTTCTGCTGCTAAACACTTAATTCCAATCCTACTATTTCTGGTAAGAATGAGAAGATTATTAAGTGTAGGTGTGGGGAAGGGGTGTATGTTTCTACAACTTGGATCTTCTGAATTTTGAATTGTCAGGCATGTCATATGTTAAGGTTTGCCCCGACTAATTGCAGACAAAACATTCATCATATTTTGACAGTTTCCTCTTGAGAGGAAAAATCTGCTTTAAATAATGTAATTTATTCTGTTCAAGTCACTACTCATTGTATACAGTGTGTGTATGACTCTGATGATACTTCTTCAAGGGCTATGGCCACTATTTCTGTTTTGATTAGGTTTGCATAGCTGCATTCTCAGAACCTTCTAGATATTGTTAAAGCGAGATTTTAAATTATCCTTTCAAAAGAGATTGTTTTGGCCCCCCTCTGCTGCAGAGGTAGTCAAAAAGTGTGATGAAAGGGGTAAGCTGATTCAGGGAATCTAAGATTTTTCAGTCCTTTCCAAATTTTCCAAGGGATTTTCTAACTTTTCATTCAAGTTTGGTAAGAAGCAAAATAAGCAAGTCTTAACAAAATGCAGATAAACAAATGTTTAAGAAGAAATGGTAAGGGTGTTCCTAGAAGAGTTCTGGAACCTCCCAAAGCCAAGGCAGTCCAACAAGTCAGAATAACCGTTTAAGACACTTTGCTTCCCCTCACACTCTGACCTCCCCTTTTGTTTTCCAGAAACTCTGTATTTCCACTTTTATTTATTTATTTATTTATTTATTTTTTGCAACAAATAGTTTCAGACAAATGGGTTCTGAAGATCATTCATCTAGGTTTCAGATGGCAATGGGAGGAAATTCCTCCTTTCCAGGGGGGTATGCTGTTCCAGGGAATGATAGAACCAGTACCTCCTTCCCAGGTGGGAAACTTTTTTTTTTTGTTTCAAAGATGTTTTTAGTGCTAAAGAAAGAAAATGCTTTGAGACCAGTTCTGGATCGTACTTTCCTAAACCCATTTGTGATACTGCCCAAATTTAAAATGATGAAATTTCACAACCTGTTACCTCATCTTTCACATTTAAGTTTCCTGGTAGCACTAGATTTAAAAGATGCATATCACATCCCTATTCATCCACATTTGTGGCGTTTCTTAAATTTTTTTGTGTTTGGATCACTTTATCAGTTCTCTGCCTTACCGTTTGAGAACACTTTTGGTGTAGTGGATAATCCAAAGTGTCTAGCTCCAGTTACAGCTTTGCAGTCTACAGGGTATTAACTTTTTTCCATATTTAGACAAGTTGCTTTTCTTTGCAGAGCCTTTTTCAAAGTATCAGAAATCTATCTCTTGGGTGACTGATCTTTTACACAAGCTAGGATTTCAAGAGAACATGTAAGTGCCTTTCTTGACTCCTTCACAGTATTATGTTTCTGGGATTTCAACTAAACACCACAGTTCAAAGAGCTTTTCGTCCAAAGGACAACACTAAATCTATTTCTAGGTTTTCCACTCAGACTTCAGTCACTGTCTGAGAATACCTCAGGATTTTGGGTCTCGTGGTTTCTGTGAGTCTCATGATACCCCTGACAAGACTCCACATGAGAAAAATACAGTGGTATCTGAAGTCTATTTGGTCTGGTACCAGCACCAACAACCTTTGTCTTTTTAAATCACAGTGCTGGGGTTTGGCAGAATAGAAATCACTTGGTGAAGACAACAGGTATCCCTAACTCCAGGTCTTCCCTTCTCCCTAGTTAGTCAGCATAGACACATCAGACTTTGCTTGAGGAGCAGTTTCAGGAGGGCTAAAAGGGGCAAGGTGTGTGGGACATCAAGGAAACATGCAAGCATATAACAAAATAAATGCCTGCTCTAATCAAGGTACTCAACTCTCTGAGTAATTTTTGGTCTTTAAGTTGTTAGACAATACCACAGTCACATGGCACATCAACAAGCAAGGGGGAATCAAGTCATACTTCACTTTGCAGGCTAACCACGTTAGCTTGGGATATAACTTCATATTACCATCTGACGCTACAGCATTCTACATTCTGTCAGAGCAAAACTGTGTAGCAGACAAGCTGAGCAAAACAAGGGCAGATCCTCATGAATGGAAAGTAGGTCAGGGGGTCTTCCAAGATTTGATTCATCTGTAGGAAGTTCCTCAAATAGATCTCTCTGCCTCCTCTTTGAACAGTCAGCCTGCAAGATTTTGCTCCAAGACTCCCAAGTAGGTAGGCCTGGAAAACAGATGCCTTTTCTTTTCCTTGGAAAGGAATGTTCCTGTATGCTTTTCCACCCTTTTCACTAATATCTGGGCTACTTATGAAGATTCAGAAGGAATCCCCCCAAGATCATTGTGGTGACTCCCTTCTGGGCCACGCAACAGTGGTTTTCCTTTCTTTTGGAAATGGATGGGGACAATTAATGCAAGCTTCCTCACAGACTGCATCAACTCACACAAGACCTAGGGGTGTTTGATACACCCTAACACCAGTCAACTTCAGTTAACTTCCTTGATGATAGGGTCTTAATACATTTACACACTTATTTACTGAGGACATGCAGCAGGTACTAATGGAGGCAAGAAAACCTGCTACTCGAATATCCATTATTAGCAAATGGAAAAGGTTTTCTAGTTAGTGCTAACAACATAACTAGCACCCATTCAGGGCTAGTTGTTCTCTGGTTTTACAATATTTGTGTGAGTTACTATCCTATGGCCTTTCATATGTTGCATCTCGGCATATATCAAAATGATATCCTCCCATCCAGATATCCTTATATGTATGTTATCCCAAGCAATGGTGGCCACCCATTTGATTTCACCAGATTTTGCATAGTTATGATGAAGCCACTATTATAGCATTAGAGTCGCCTTTGTCAGATTTAGGGTATCGGTATGCAGTAACATCTGTATGCTAAACCAATTTGTGTAATTCTACTCCCTTTAAATTAATATTTGGTTTTTCAGTACTCATGATTCCCCAGACTGTCTCCATGTAATCAAGGAAGTATATCTGTGCAGATTAAGAGATTGCTATGTGAGGTGTTACTGTACTAATAGTAACACTCAATTTAGTAAATCAGATTTTTTCATAATTTATTAAATTGTAGATATTATTGATGTTTGCACTTTGAGTTGTATAATTGTATGTTAAATGAATTGTTACAAAATGTTGTTTCCCAATATCCTCATGTTACTTTGATTTATTAATAGTTGAGAAATATTTTGTTTTTGGAATAATTAAAAATGTATGTTTTGTACATCCAGGTCAAATACCAAGGTCTGTCATACAGTCGGTGTCCAGGCAAGTAAATCAGAAGATAATGCTGAAATAAGTGAAAGGCACAATGTATTACTTGAAGGAGCTGCTGCTTTGCCGGAAAAAGGTAGTTTGGCAGTGTCTTGTAATGTTTTGTTAACTATAGACCCCTCGTTTATGGTATCCCTGAATTAAGATTTTGCTTTACCCAACTGATTTGAAGTGATAGTGCTCCACAGAGCCATAAATTATTTCTTTTTTTTTAGCCATGACTTTAAGATCTAGTATACAACATATTATCCACTTAATTGTTTAAGTAGTTATACATATGGATGTTGAACTTGGCAAGGAACAGTCAGTTGGTTTGAAATCTGTAGCAGTGCCTTCTTTGGAGCCATTATTTTCTGTCACTGTTCATAGACTTTGGTTGCATTTTTAGTGCAGAGGAGAAACCAGATTTTTTTTCGATTAGACAAAGAAGTAACACATCTGAGTTCAGATTGACTCCATTTCTGACATTTGCCATGCAACAGAATTTCTATATAAATTGATTTAATAGCTGTGTTTAACAATTCTAAGTGGAACAGGTGATATATCTGTGAGAAAGGGGGCTTTATGCAGCAGCTTATTTTTTATCAGTTGGTTTTATCACTGTCTTGCAGCAGGAGTTAAATTTATTCTCATTTAAGATTTAAATTATCATTCTTCCTAGTGCTGTTCTAGCCAGAAAGTGTGATGACAAGTTTTATTTTCAACATGTTCTGTTCCATTTTTTTAAATTAATATCTTTTGGAATGTCCATCAGTTTTCAATGTAGCAGAATGCTGAACTGTAACTATGCTGAAATTCAGTGTTTCTCACCAGAAACTGGTTTGTGAAGTATTGTTTAAATAATAAGTTGTGTGAATACTACTGTCTGAAGTCATTTTTGACAGAAGAAGATAAAGTAGAATATTAGTCTTCACATAAGAAGATAAAGTAGCATATTAGTCTTCACTTCATGATAAATGTTGAACTTGAGTAATTTATGTGAACCTGCTGAAGTTAAGAAATTTAAATTAAATGTCAAAATGAATCACCCACTGAGAATGCACCGAAGATAACTGAACCATATGTTGTAGCAATGAGCTTGTCTTCAGAATAGTAATGCCTTTCGTTTTTCCCGGTTAGGGGTTGCCACAGCGGAACTCCAGTCCGCTAATGATTGGCAGTGGAGTTCTTTTACGGTGCCGAGTTGCCAGCCCAACCTTCAAAGAAGGTGCACCCATTCACGCACACACCTACCTGCATGTCTTTATATGTCACTCGACCATGGGGAGGACATGCAGACTCCACACAGAAGGCACTCCAGCCGAGTCTCCTAAACCTGATAGACTTCTTTGAAGTAGTCACCAAAGCCATAGATGAGGGTAAGGTGGTTCACACAGCCTATCTAGATCTCGCCAAGGCATTCAACACCATCCCCCACTCTGGAATTATAGATAAACTCACTAAACTAGGTATAAATCCCTAGGTCACAAGATGGGTTGCCAACTAGCTTACTGAAAGAACCCACACCGTGAAAGTAGCAGACTCCAAATCAGACTTCAGACCAGTGACAAGTGGAGTACCACAGGGTTCAGTCCTGGGTCCTCTCCTGTTTGGTATCTACTTCTCTGAAGTACAGGCTAACACAGAAGGTCTTTGGCTAACTAAATTCGCAGATGACTGCAAACTAGGAGCCATAATTGAAACTCCTAACGATGTGGACATCCTACAAAAGGGCCTCACTGAGACAGATGCCTGGTGTCAAAGACATGGCCTCAAGCTCAATGCCAAAAAGTGCATTGTCATCCCCTTTGGTAAGAACTCTGTACCCATGAACTACCACATAGGCGATAGTCTACTTAACACCGAAAGTGTGATGAGACCTTGGGACACAGGTGGACAGTAGTCTCTCCTTTGATAATCACATCGCCACAGTGGTCAGGAAATCCTTCTATGTGGCACACCTCATCACAAAAGGTTTCTCATCCAGAAAAAAAAGAGGTCATTGTTCCCCTCTAGTCATCACTGATTAGACCCATTAATAGAGTACAACGCCCCTTTTGGTATGTACCTCACAAGACATCTACAACAACTGGAAAGGCCGCAAATATACCTCACAAAGAGGATTACTGGCCTCAAACAGATGCCTTACGCAGACGGTCTAAAAAAACACCAGCTTTACTCAGTCGCATATTGCCTACTCAGAGGCGATCTGTGCCTAACATACAAAGCTATGTCAAACCCAGAGCTATTGGACATACTCCACTTAAAGAAATCCCAATCCTTCCGAGCTACACGCTCCAGGGACCTAAACCTTGTCACCACAATAAACAGAACATGCTGGAGGGATAGATTCCTGTCCCAGAGACTTCTCATACTCTAGAACAGACTACCTATCTATGTCAAACAGAGCTCCTCATTAGCACTCAAGAAAAATCTTGATATTTGGATGGGTAATAGGAAATTCACCCCGGGGATCACTTCTGTGGTTCTGCTTGACAGGGGAACAGGAAAATCATTTTCTTGGGTGGCGAAAGCTAGGGTACCTTTTTGGCTGGGCTTGTATAGGGCCTAGGGCTAATAGCCTAGTACCTACCTATGAACCTATATCTCTTTTGACTGTGGTACTTTCAGATCAGAAAGAGTCTCAAAGCCAAAGCATAGATGCTGTGACTAAGGGATGGCTCGACTGTGAAGTTATCAGAGCCATCTCTCCCTCTCGTGGCCTTGGCCCTTGAGAGTTTGGCTCCAAGATTAGCCTAAAGGTCAAGACCTCTCGATGCCAAGGAGTTCCTGTCTTTAAATAGAAGATCGATCAATCTCATTTGGGGCCGATTGTGGTTTCAGCCTTTGAAACTTTTGAGGGGGTTTTATCTGTGTCAAAAGAAAAGGCAGTACCACTCAGCTCAAGAGGATTCTGCTGCTTCTTTTCTTTCTTTCCAGTAGAGACAGTCTGTACTACAGTCTTCCAAGACAGCTCACTATGTGAGTATCTGCTCTGATTCTGACCTGTCTGACCTTCCACCAGTTCAGGTTCACAGGGAACAGGCATGCAAACAGAAACACGCAGACTAATCCCCAGAGCCTTTAACTAAAAACACAGATTTGGATAGAAGTGAAGGCTCCCCTAGATCCCTCTCAGAAAACTTCATCTTGGTGAGATGCTGAAATTGATGAAGCAACTTGGGGGAGGGGTCCACAGATAACCCTTCACCAGAGAAGACTGTGTCTTGGAGGCATTTGTTGGCTCACCGTCATCCTGGGTAGTACCACCTGTTGATCCCTTTATTGACCTTGTGGCTCAGTAGGTATGCAAGGACCCTGATGTGGTGGAGCCAGTACCAAAATAACAAGGTAGGATCTTGGTAGCACCTAAAGTGAGGAAGCATTGGTGCAAAGCTCCAACAGTACATACCATGGAGGAAGTGACAGCCACTAAGAAGGAATTATCGGAAGAAAGTTTCTCTGTCCACCCCTCTTAACAGGGAGTCTGAAGCACTGGACAAGTGTAGGAAATGAATGTACTGTTCAGTGACCTTTGCCCTCTGAGTGCTGAACCATTTGGCTCATGTAACACGATTCCAGAGAGACTTGACTAAAGAGCTCTCCAAGGCTCTTTCCACTAACCTGCCTGTGGATGTTCAGAAGACTGTGGACTCCCAACTCTCCACCCTTCAGCCTGCATCAAACATTACCATATGACTGCTGTGTAACGCAGCTGATGGTACAGCTAGGGCAGTGGGCATCTGAATTACTGAATGCCAACATGCCTGGATGCACCTTTGTGACTTCAGTGAAAGCTTTAAGACATCCTTCACTAATACCTCGTTTGATAGTTCCACACTTTTTGCACCAAAAGTAAGAGAGACACTAACCAGGGTCAACAAGATGGTAAAATTCTCTGCAGTGGCAATCCATTTCTCCACCACACAAAAGATCTTCTCTAGGAATCAAAGGGATAGAAGGAAGATGTGGTTCACAAATCACAGGTTATTACCATAACACTTCTGGAGAAAGACTTTCTTGTGGTAGATGAGGTAACTCTAATGGACGTCATCCAAGATGCAGAGGCGGACCACAAAATCGGGGCTTTTGCGGTCCCTTCACAGAAAAACCCTACCAGTGCTCTTGAAAGGCTGGCTGGCTGTTGCACTCTGGATTTAGTTCTTTTTAGTACTCAAGAAGACAGGGGACCTCAGGCGTATTCTAGATCTGAGTCGTTTTAATCAGTTTACTAAACAAACAAAATTCCAGGTTGTCACAATTCAGCCCATATTGCCTCTTCTGCGGAAGGATGATTGGATGTGTTCAGTAGGTCTTCAGTACACTATATATCATATAAAGAGAGAGAGAGAAGCATTCCAGGAGGTTTCTCCATTTCCGTCTGGGAGCCAATCAGTACAAATTCAAAACACTGCCTTTTAGTCTTACTACAGTCCCCAGGGTGTTTGCCAAGATAATGGCAGTGGTTGCAGCACATCTGTGTCTACTAAGGATTCAAGTTATCCCATATCTCAACAATTGGCTCCTCACTGCTATCTCCAAACATCTACTGTTATACCATCTGGAGCCACTGCTCCACATACTTCAAAACTTAGAATCACAATAAATTTACACAAGAGCCACCTGAACTCATCACAACAAATGGAATTCATTGGATTCCACCTGGACTCAGCATTACAAATTGCCAAAATGCTCCACCCCAGAATGCTCTTCCTGCACCTAGCAGCTACACAGATACTTCAGTATTCTTCACCCTCAGCAAGGTTAATTCTACACTTGTTTAGGTCTAATGATCTCCACAATTTTACTGGTTCCACTAGCCTGCGTCTACATAAGAGTACTCCAGTGAACACTTTCTGTGCAGTGGTCTAAAAATATTTATCCATTGCCCATTGCATACCAAAATTATTCATATTACTCAAATATGCAGAGATCGTATCAGCTGGTGGATAAAATCTCAGTTAGTGATGGAAGGTCATCCTTTTCACACGGCCCCACCATTGGCTGTTGTAACCACAGACTCCTCTCTTCTTGTGGGAGGGGGGCATTTTAAAAGGAGAATGGTCCAGATTTCTTGGTCACATCTAGAGGACAACCTTCACATCACTGTCTTGGAAATGAGAGCAGTCCTCCTAGCATTGCAGGTATTTCATGATGTTCTCCCCTGTGGTGTAATTTCTATACAGATGGGCAACATGCCAGTAGTCTGGTACATCAACAACCAGGTGGAACCTGCTGGTACCCCCTTTGTCGGAAAGCCATG
Organism: Protopterus annectens; assembly: GCF_019279795.1. Taxonomy (NCBI): domain Eukaryota; kingdom Metazoa; phylum Chordata; order Ceratodontiformes; family Protopteridae; genus Protopterus; species Protopterus annectens. Next base: position 611,926,139 of record NC_056747.1, read on the forward strand.
AGAATATGTCAGTGGGCACTGTCTTTGCACAGATTTCTGATAGCAGTGCACATCCCAGGGACGTCCATTGTATTAGCAGACAAATTGAGCAGAACTATCTTAATGCTTCATGAGGTCCCTCAATCCAGCAGTGGCAGCTTTGATTTTTCTATCACTAAGGGGTAACCATGCTGCAACCTTTTGGCTCCAGTCTGAGCAAGTGCAGCAGTTACTTTGCCCTGATCACTCCACAGGGGACAGTCACTGAGGGACAGTCTAGCCCACAATTAGCCCTGGGTCGTCTTTATGGTTTCCTGCCATTGTCCCTAATTAACAAATTCATCCAGAAAGCGAGAAATAATGCAAAACCAGAGTGATCTTCATTGCACTTTCTGGTCCAGGCAAACATGGTTCCCTGTCCTGGTGGCCTCTATTAGTATATCCTCCATTGATGTTGGATCAGTATCCAAATCTTTTGACTTACCCAGCCAGATTGCTTCCTCCAGACCAGAAATCCATGAACCTAACCGATTGGCTCCTCCAGTTCTAACTTTGGCCAGAGATGCCAAGCTTCCAGCATCAGTTGTTCAAATTATCTCAGCCTTCCAGAAACAGTCTGCAAAAAGGGTTTATCTTAACAAATAGAAAAGGTTTTTCATCTGGGTTATATCAAAAGGAATGGATCCATTTCCTGCTCCCATTCCTTCCATACTGGAGTTTCTGTCTGACCTTTTCCATAATTGTTCCAATTTCTCCACTATCAAAGTACAAATGGCTGTAATCTTCAGTTTCCACATAGATCAGAATGACACCTCCATAATATCACTTTAAGTCTCTAAAGCCTATTTTGAGGAGAACATTCCTCATACAGCTGCCAGTCAGAGACCTAGTTCCTCCATGGGCTATTAGTATTTTGCTTGCAAGTATTAATGCATCCACCATTTGAACCAACAATATCAGCAGATTTGAAGTTCCTCTCTTGGAAGACAATTTTTCTTATATCTGTTAACATCAGCCAGATGAATTTCAGTCACAGGCCCTTTCTTGCAAAGCCCTTTACTTGATTTTCCACAAAGAGTGAGTTTCCTTAAGAACTAATGCATTTTTTCTTCCTAAGATGGCATCCGAAGCAAATTTAAATCAGTCAATCAACCTGCTAGTATTTTTTTCTCAGATTCTCAAACAAAGGTGAATGTTTTTTTGCATATGTTGGATGTCCGTTGCCAACTCGTATTTTATCTTCATAGAATGAAACAGTTTGAAAAATCTGATCAGTTGTTCATTACCTTTTCTAGGCTAAAGTTTGGCAAAGCAGTTTCTAAGGTTACTGTTTTGAGATGGTTATCAGATTATACTAAAAAGGAGCCTGTCCCTCCAATTGAAGCCCAAAGCTAAGTCCATAAGAGCAATTGCCACGTCAACAGCCTTTATAAAAAGACTCCGATTGATGATATTTGTGCTGCTGCAACCTAGTCTTCAGTTCACACCTTTGTCTCGTTATAAATTGGATGAACAGTCTAGATCACATTCCTCCTTTGGTTCCATTGTTCTCAGGAATGTCCTTACTTGATACCACCCAGATAAAAACAACTTGAGATTCTGTCCCATTTGTTAAATTAGATGAAAATAGACAACATTAGATACAAAAGTTATGTACTTTCCATAATGATAGATCCGTGTTGCCTGATTTTTGTCTGGTTCAACCTCCCTCCTGCCCCTACCAAATTATCATCTATTGCCTTATTATGACCGAATGGATCTCACTTGCACCCTGTCTATGAACAGTCCTATTAGTGGACGATTCCTATCAAGTTAGTAATTAACCTTGAAAGGGTTGTTCTATATTTAAATTTTCTAGTTGGTGGAGCAAACTCGATCTGAGGTACTAAGGTGGAGTGGAAGGAATTATGGGTAGGGGAGAAGTCAGTGCCCTGGATCAGTGAAACTTCAGAGATCGTGCCTAGATCAGATCTGTTTGGATCCAGCAACCCATGTGATGAACTGGACGAAATTCAGACAATACAGATCTATCATTATGGTAAGTCCAAAAGTTTCATTTACTGCAGGAATGATCATTTGAACATCTACTGTTATGGTAAGTTTACTTACACAACTGTACTTCATTCATCAATACTTTAAGAACATAAGTAAATATTATGGTTTAGATAAGTATAGTCACTGATTCAACTCACTGTCTCTCAGTTAAACCCCAAGTGTCTTTGTTTGCAGTTTAGACTAATAAAACCAATTTTTGGTGTTATTGCATTTGGGATAGGAAAATTTAAGACTTTTGATTTGTTGGGAAAGATAATTGGTTCTTCTGTCCCTGTAACTGTCAGGGCCTTGAATCTGTTATTTTCATTTTTTGGCTTCATACTGTGGTGCCATTATTCCCCAGGCTGAATCTATACTGGATGATTTGTCTTTGGAATTGGATGTTAAGTTACCTTCTGAGTTTGGTTTTTAAAATCTTTTATTATGTTTATAAATTTGCTAATTATGTTTATTGCTCATTGAGTTCTTTAGTCTTAGGTGTCATGATTAGGATATCAAATTGACTTAAGAGTCTGCCTTGTATGAAAAGAGATCAGTAGCCATGATTTAGTAACTTCTAAATATCCATCCAATGTTGCTGGATGCCTTCCTCATGCCATATGTCTGTTATAGGACCCAAGTTCAAAGGCAGCAGGTGCATAAGGGATGTGCGAGTGTGAATTACCTCAGAACCTCCTTGCTGCCAGCCCAAAAGTAAAACTTCTTTTTGTCATCAGTCTGTGAGACATGTAACTCGTATAGCTACTCAGCAACTGGACAGATAAGTACCCCACTACTTTTTAATTTTTGTACTTCGTCTAAGAGAGGGAAGTGTCACTGTGGGAGGTAAATTACATGCAAATATCACATAAAATGTCTTTTTTTTGCCTTGGTGCTAAACATAACCACAAGTATTTTGTCAATCCTTTGTCTTGAAGACCCTCTTCAGCTGTCTCTCTTCCTTGAAGATCTACTTAGAAAATCAAAAACTCAAAGAACTCTAACACAGCACAATGTTGTCTGAGCCTTCCTGCCATGACATCCAGCCTTAACCAAAGAAGTCTAAGAAAGCTAAGCATGACATTTCAGCTGCCCAGCTTGACCCAAACATTTCTAGTGTGTGTGTTGAGGTCCTGGACCTTAAAAATGCATATAGCTGCCCTGAGTATTGGGACCCCATTGGAGGTCAGTATGGAGCAGCCCATTCTTGTGTCCACTGTGGCTGTTCAGAGATCTGCTTCAGATGGGAAGGGGGAGCCCCATGTGGTTATCTCTGAGGAACTGATTTTCCTCAAATTTTAGTTAGAAAGGAAGTATTCTGTTCTCTGATAGAAGTCCATTAGGGCTCCAATCCACTGTATTTTGTTCAGGCACACTTCCCATCAAAGCAATAACAGAAGACCAGAATTGCTTCTTTCCATCATGTTTTAATAGATCTGCAGAAAGAATGGCAAGACTTTACTCAGTCTGATGAGGAAGATCACGATTCAGATGGTGATTCTGTAGTGTATTCCTCACAAAATCATTCTTCTTTAGCTATGACTTCTGTTGAAGATGATACCTTGTCTCCTGACTCTCCTTTGGGGTAGCTGTCTTTCTGAGATACAGTGGTCAAAATGATGCAGCTTTTTAAATGGGAAGGTACCAAGATCACTGATGTACAATAGAGATACTGTGTGCTTTTGGACAGGAGTGCTCTAAAGCCATCTGCTATAGGCCCTACTAGATGCCTTCTCTGAATCCAGAATCTCAACCTCCTACTCTTAAGAAAGCAGATGGGTCTTATAAGATACCTGAACATCAAATGTTTATTTATAAAAATCCCTCTTCTGATCTGCTGTGATTTCCTTCTCTGCAGAAAACCTCACTAAACTATTGCCCTCCTGTAATGTGTTACCTGCACATAAGGATAGGAGGGTCATAGACTAGTATGATAAGAAGGTTTACACCTCTGCCACTTTGGCTTTTTAGAGCTGTTGGCTATCGGACCCATATGACAAGGTACCTTTTATCTATAATTTCTAACCTGGGGGGGGGGGGAATAAATTAATGCTACATCAGAGTCAGACAATAAGATCTTTTGCCCTAGCTACTTAATTCTGCCTCTCAGGTGGCCAGGCACTCCATCATTTGCAGTTATTTTCATAGTTAAGGCATCATTACTTACCAGAAGATGCCAAGGCCAAGCTGTTAGATTCTACACTGGATAAACAATATATTTATGAATCTGCAGCTATGGATCTGTTTAAGACCTTACAGGAAACTGAGAAAGTTATGCAGGACTTGAAAGCAGATTTTCCTTTCACCAGTGCCTTAATTTCATTGGAATTACCCTGATAAACCTGGACTCATAAGAGGAGATTTCAACAGAAATCAGGACAAGATAACAAGGGATATAAGTCTTTCTTTCTTGATAAACTTGCAACTTTATGAATACCCCCCCCCCCCCGCTTACACACCCATTACACTTGGCCAGGTTTCCCTATCCCAAAGAGACTGACTTTCTCTCTCTCTGTCTCATGCACACACTTTCAGCCTAGAAGGAACTCTGTGGTGAGTTCTTTCTGTTGGAAAAAAGAAGTACAGACTGTCTTGGACATCTCCCCCCCCTCCCCGAATCTCTCAATCACCTCAAAATAATTTCCCTCTAATTCTTCCTCTTTTACAGGACCTCCTATAAAAGGGAACTATTAAGACAGTTCCCCCCTCTCAGTATGGCAGGGTTTTTTTTACTCCAGGATGTTTCTAGTCCCAAGAAAAGAGGGGTCGTTTAAATCAATTCTGGATCTGTCCTTTCAAACCATCTTTCAGAATGTCCCTGTGCCCTATTGTCCTTCTTCAGGCCTGTCTTGCATTTTTGGACTTGAAGGATGCTTACCTTCACATCCCCAACCGTCCTGTTTTCAGGAAATACTTAGTTTTTCTGTTTCTTCATCATATTTTCAATTTTCTGTTTTACCCTTTGGTCTTTCTTTTACTCCAAGGGTATTCAGAAAGTGTCTCACTCATGTCATAGCCTTCTGAAGACTTCAGGGATATCAAATATTCATTTGTTTGGATGATTTACTACTCCAATCTCCTCCTGAAAACTTTCTTATAAAAGATTTTGATTTCACAATGAACCACCTTCTCATTCTAAGATTCACTTTGAACCTAAAAAAGTCTGTTTTGACTCCTTCACTTGACCTTCCTAGGGTGCAAGATAGACACCCTCAGAATGACAGCTTTTCTTTCCTTCAGACAGAGTTCTATCCAAACCTCCTTCTTTTGCAAATGCCCTCGGCAAGAGAGTTTTTGAGAGCCTTGGGGTTCATGGCATCAATCATTACTATGCTTCCTTATGCCAGACTCCATTCGAGGACGCTACCATGATATTTCAAGTCTAGCTGACTTCAGCAGTTCCACCTGTTAGAATTTCAGATTCCCTCTCTTGCCCTGCATCAAGAAGGAGATAGTCTGGTGGTTTGGCCAGTTTTCCCTCTACATTTTTTAATGTAGTTCACTACTCTTTCTTTTTTTTATTTATCTGTGAGACCATTGACATTTAAAGGCATTACAGAAAGGATCACTGCATTAAAAAATTATCATTCCCACCTTTTGTGTATAACATGTATTTGTTAAATGTCTAGTTCCAGCTTTTGTGTTAAATGCATACACTGTTTGACAGGTTGAACTTTTATACCATTGTTTCTTACCATATCCATTTAAGCATATGTCACATCTTACAAAACTTTTTTGTTTTATTGAAAGTCCTCGAAGAAAAAAAAAACAAACACATGCCCAATACCCCCTAAAACCTATTAACAATACTAACACACAAAACTATGTAATCTTCAAATACTGAAGTTTTACCCTCCCAATAGGAAAAAGTCCCAAACTGACAGCCACACTCATAGCTAGTTTCCCCCCAATGTGAGAATGCCCTTTCTGGTTCCTCCACCTTGCCAGGAGCTCTACACAGATCCTTTTGACATTACCTAGGGAGCCTGTTCCAACAACATCAAGGCTCATGAGGTATGGTCTACCAAGGAGAGGAAGTGTCCCATAGTTGAACCATGTCCTTCAGACCCCCTCAGGATATTAACAGACCACACCACAGTCATGTAACATATAAATAAGCAAGGACAGCATCCCAGGATGCTGTCTAAATAGTGTGAAACATGACCTATCAGGGCCTCTGGAATTATTATTTAACTGCAGCCTCCATACAAGCTTCGTGCTTCATGAATGGAGAACAGCAGCAGTCATCCCTCTGCACAAAGGTGGGCTCTCTACAGACCCTGGAAACTACAGACCTATAAGTCTCACTAGTCTTATATGTATAGCCATGGAAAGAATTATCATGGCTATGATTAATAGTGATATAGTAAATTTCCCACACTGGACCCAACCCAGTTTGATTTCGTCAAAGGCAGATCATGCTTACTTAACCTGGTGGACTTCTCTGAAAAGGTAAGCAGAGTAATGGATGAGGGCAAAATGGTTCACACTTCCTACCTTGACCTGGCTAAGGCATTTGACACAATACCTTACTCAGGCATTGTTGATAAACTCAGGAGGTTAGGTACAAACTCGTATGTCACCCGGTGGATAGCCAGCTGGCTCACAGACAGGACCCAGAAGGTTAGAATTGGGCTTGGACTGCTGATTTTTGGCATTTACTTCTCTCAAGTCAAGGCCAATGTCAGTGGTCTCTGTCTGACTACATTTGCAGTTGATTGTAAATTAGGAGCTGTCATTGAATCCCACCCTGATACAAATGTTCTCCAGGAGGGGCTGACACAGACAAACAACTGGTGTCTAAAACTAAGTGCCAAGAAATGCATAATAGTATCTTTCAGGAAGTCATCGCCCCTGATAACTATCATATTGACAACAATTCCCTTAGAGTTGACCCAGTAGTCAGGGACTTAAGGACACACACAGACAGTAATGTAGCTTTTGACTATCACGTGTCTACAGTAGTCAGGAAATCATTCTGTTTTGTGGAGCTTATAAACAAAGGTATGGCATCTAAGTCCAAGGAAGCCATTGTTCCACTTTATTCAGCATTCATCAGACCTATCATTGAGTACAGTGCTTCCTTTGGTATGTATGCAGTCAGGCGTATCCAACAATTGGAATGTCCGCAGAGGTTTCTCACTAAAAGAATACAGGGGAAAAGTAAAACGTCTTATGCAGACTGCCTCAAGGGCCCTATCTCTGTATTCTGTCTCCTACAGGCTTTTGAGGGGAGATCTATGCCTGGCGTACAGGCCATTGTCAGACTCCACTCTGATGGATCTCTTGCATATTCAGAAAACAAACAGCACCGGAATTACCCGTTCTAAAGACTTAAACCTTGCATGGGATAGTACCTGCTGGGGAGACAGGTATGTATCCTAGAGACTACCCTATCTATGGAACAGGCTCCCCATCCATGTGAAGCAAAGTTCATCCCTAACCAAATTCAAGTGCAACTTGGACAGTTGGATGGGAAACATGAAATTCATCCCTGGTTTGGCACTTAGGTCGCTAATGGACACAGGCATCCTGTAAATGGTTCATCTCCCTGGCCCCTGCTTGTAAATGTTTCATCTCCCAAGCCCCTGCTTACACTTATCAAGGGTATCTGAACTTGTCAGAGATTTGGGATACATGGCTAGGCTTAAAATGGCCCTTCTGGTTGTTAACCTAGTAAACACCTATGAACCTATGAGGCATCGAGTCATGCCATCTTTACAGATTGGTCTTTATGGCATGGGAGATTGCTATTCAACACAGCCTTGTTTTTTTGACATTTTCCATTCATTCAGAAAGTAGGAGACTCGTGAATTCTAAACAGGGGGATCTTCCTGGATGTTGTCCAGACAGTGGGGTATTCCGCAGAAAGGCCTTTTTGCCTCCACATACAACAGACAGCTAAACTTCTTCTGTTCAGGGATCCTTACACTTGGACATGGAAGACAGATGCCATGTCTTTTTCTTGGAAGGGAAGGTTCCTCTATGCTTTCACTGTCCTTCCTATTTTTCCAAGAACCCTCCACAGAATTATGAAGGACAAGCGAAAAATCATGTTGGTGCCTCCCTTTTGGTCCATACAGCACTGGATGTTCATCGTGTTTCACTGCTGCAGTCATTACACTTGGGTTATCCTGCCATCAGGCAGTCCCGCAGTCAGCCAAAGTTCCAAAGTCTTGGTCCGGCGTCGGTTGCTGTCGCTTCTTCCCTGACGTCAGTGCACCAGGGGTATATAAGATGCAGCCGACGCCATTTTCTTCAGTCTTTCTTGCCGTGCGGTGCCCGAAGCAAAAGCAGTTCGCAAGTGTCGGTCGGCCGACTCCTGAGATTTTGAATTTGAATCTCAAAACCAAAGTCTTCAATAAAGCTAAGTACCATGTTGGGGAAACTTTTTCTTGCCTCAGACCGATGTCAGTAAAAGTTAATAATTGTATTTCTTGTGGGAAGCAAATACCTCATAAGGATGTTCATTCTTACTGTATTCCATGCCTAGGCCCAGACCACGATGTCACTAGTTGTCGGTTTTGTGCTAGATTTAACAAGCGCACTATTAAATGTCGATTTGACTTTGCTCGCCATTACTTTGGCTGAAGGTTCAATTATACCATGCCGTTGGAACAACCGACGACCAGAATTCACAAAAAACGCAAAGACAAGGATAAGGACAGGCATCCAAGGTCCAAAACTGACGAAGCCTCTTCTAGGCCAGTCGCCGGTTCTCCGGTTCTCAGTGAGGTGCTTTCGCAGCCCCTGACACCCGCTACCTCAGAGCCACAGGCCGCCTCTGACTCCCATGTGGAGATGTCTAGGCCTCTGGAAACTCAAGGTATTGGGCCTACGGAAACTAACCCCTCAGAATGGTCCGGAGCCGCTGAGCAGGCATCAGCTTCTGACGGTGTTTTCAGGCCTTCACAGCTTACCATTAAAACAATAACCAAGTCTAAAACTCCATTAAAGACAAAGAAGCAAGTACAGCATTCACCTGGACAGGCCTCCATGCCTAAAAAACAGATGCTCAAAATGGCTGAAGACCTAATTACTCTGATCAGGGGTTCCCATCCCCCTCCTGATAAAAGGCCTAGGCAGGATACAGACTATGATTCCTCTGACCAGGTTTCCATTTCTTCTGATTCCTCTTCAGACCAGGAATACTCTTTGCCCCCCTATGAGGACTCTGATGCTGAAGAATCTATCCCTTCGGCCTCTCCTCCTGAGGATTACTATTTTGGGGAAACTTTACATACCATGAGGGAGCATTTCCATTGGGAGGGCCAGGATTATTCAGAATCCAAGAAAAGGCTCAGAGACTTTCTTTTGTTGCCTCAGCACAGGCCCCTTGCTATTCCGCCAGTGTTAGATATTGTGGATGACGTGTTCTCTGAATCCATTTTAAATCCTGATTCTTTGCCCCCTGCTCCAGTCAAGCCAGACAGGTACTACAGAGTCCCTGACTCTCACAAATTTCTTTATAAAAACCCTGTCGCTGACCCAGAAATTATTTCCCAGGGTCCCAAAGGGGTAAAGGCTTCCACGGCTAAAAATCCAGTTTCCTCTGACTGGGATTCTAGAGCATTAGACAGATGGGGGAAGAAAGTTCACACTTCTACAACTTTAGCAGTAAGGGCTTTAAATTGCCAGTTTCACATGCTTAAATACCAACAATATTTAATGTCTCTGTTAAAGCAGAAAATGCTTACAAGTTCAGAACATCCTGACTATAAGGAAATGCAGGATTTATTGCATGCAGCTGAACAAGTGGGAAAACATACTCTGCAATGTGGTTTTGATTCGTTAGAGGCTTCTTGTAGAGCAGCAGTTACAGGATCTGTGATTCGAAGGCATGATGCTTGGTTAAAAGAACAAGTTTTACCTGATCATGTTAAGGCAAAACTATTGGATGCTCCTTTACAGCAGGATATTTTATTTGGTGTTAAGGCAGAAGAGGTATTAAAGAAAATGGAGGATAAGGCAAAATCTATGCAAACAGTCAAGGATTTCTTACAGGTACAGCCACCTCGATTTAGCAGAAATTGACCTTCAAAAAACTGGTCCTTTCCAGTGTCAGACAGACCACAAAGAGGCAGATACAGACGCCCAAGAGGCAGATCTCAGCCCCAATGCTCTTACAGACCACGGGTGCTTCAACCCCAAAAGGAGGGGAAGACAAGTCACAACCTTATAGGAAACAGTCCCAATGACTTCCCCATTCAAATGCCAAACACTTACCTTTTGACAGCTTCCTTAGCGGGAAAACTAGCACTTTTTTCACAAAATTAGCATATAATCACCCAAGACAAATGGGTTCTGAATATTGTGTCTCAAGGTTACAGGTTCCACTTCCACACTCTACCAAGGCCAAAAGGAATGCCAGACCTGCCACAAAATCAATGGGCAGAGGCAGAAAAACAAATTACAGCCCTCATGGACATGAGAGCTATTCAAAAAGTGCCACAACAGGAACAAGGACAAAGATTTTACTCAAGACTTTTCCTGGTCCCCAGAAAGGACAAAGCCTGGAGACCCATACTGGACTTTTCTACTCTAAATACTTACCTGGATGTTCCGAATTTCAAAAATGTTGACACTACAGCAGCTTCTTCCCATGCTGGGCAAGAAGGCTTGGCTTGTTACTTTGGACCTTAAAGAGGCATACCTGCATGTCCCTATCAGACAAAATTGCAGAAGATAACTCAGATTCATAGCTGGCTCAATGCATTACCAATTCTCTGCACTGCCCTTTGGCTTATCTACTGCACCCAGGGTCTTCACAAAATGCCTGGCACCAGTAATTGCATTTTGCAGACAAAGAGGAATTCAAATATATCCCTACTTGGACGACTGCCTTATTCAAGCAGAGAGCAAGGACATTCTTCTAAAGCATCTGGCATTTGTAAAAAGATTGCTAATTTGCCTAGGGTACACAGTAAACGAAAAGAAGTCAAAACTAGTGCCCTCACAAGAGATCATATTCCTGGGTGCCAGCTTAAATACAATGGCCCAGATGGCTTATCTCACGCCAGACAAGCAAGGACAACTCACTCAGTACTTTCAATTGATGGCAACAAAGTCCCAACTCCCTGCAAAAAAAATTCTGCAGGCCTTGGGGTTCATGGCATCCTGCATACCACTAATACCATATGCCAGACTGCATATGAGGAAATTACAATGGTACCTAAAAAGTGTTTGGACTCAACGCTGTCACAGTTTGGAAACAGTAATACCACTTATTCCTTGCCTACAACAGGAGTTTCGATGGTGGGCACAGGCATGTCACCACAACAAGGGACAGCCTTTCACTCTACCCACAGCCAGGCAGACACTAACAACAGATGCTTCGGATTACGCCTGGGGAGCACACATGGCAGGAAAATGTATTCAGGGCAAGTGGGCTACAGACCAAATGCATCTTCACATCAATCAAAAAGATATGCTAGCTGCACAAAATGCCCTAACAGCTTTCAAGGATCTACTGCATCCAGGACAATTATTGTTAAAGACAGACAACACCACAGTTATGTGGTACATAAACAAGCAAGGGGGCGCTCATTCCTATCCCCTCTGCAGACAAGCCATGACCTTGTGGAACACAGCTCTAACCTATCAAGTTCATCTGCAAGCACAGTTCCTGCCAGGAAAGAAAAATACTCTGGCAGACAACTTAAGCAGAAACATCATGGATCCTCACGAGTGGAAGTTAAATCCACAAGTATTCAGCATGATAACACAAAAATGGGGGAGCCCAGACATAGATCTTTTTGCCTTCCCAGTGAATAGCTAACTACAGAAATTCTGCACAAGGACTTACCACACACAAGCATGGAAAGTGGATGCTCTCTCGTTCAGCTGGAAAAACCTAAAAGTTTATGCCTTCCCACCACTGCCTCTCCTTTCAAAGGTACTCCTAAAAGCCAGACAAGAAAAGCCAAAAATGATCCTGATTGCCCCAGACCGGCCACGCCAGCACATGTACCCAATCTTAAAGAACTTAGCTCAAGGCCCACCATGGATTTTACATCAAATTCCTCATCTTCTGACTCAACAATACAATCAGATCCTGCACAGCCAGCTCAAAACCTTAAACCTGGCTGCATGGCAAATTCCTTAGTCAACCAGACAACACCTCTCTCTAAAGCTGTTATGGATGTCATTTTGGAGGCCAGGAGGCCTAGCAACAGGAAATCCTATTCAGAAAAGTGGAAGAGATTCTGTGCCTGGAGCCAGGCTCAAAGCTTTGATCCTCTTGTCCCAAATATTCCTCAGATATTACAATACTTAACTGAGATGTTGGACAAAGGCCTATCCTTTTCATCCATTAAGATCCACGCCTCTGCCATCTCAGCTCGTTACAACACAGATCCTCCTATCTTCTCTCATCTATTGCTAAAACAGTACCTCAGAGGGGCTAAAAACATAAGACCGCCCCGGAGAGCACCAACACCAACTTGGGGCCTCAATTTTGTCTTGGAAAAACTAACTTTACCTCCTTTTGAGCCAGCCATTTCAGCAGAATTAAAATGTGTCATGGAAAACTGCTCTGCTTCTGGCAATAACCTCAGCACAAAGAGTCTCAGAGTTACAGACACTAATGGCAGTGGAGCCTTTCATCATTTTTCACCAAGACAGGGTTTCTTTAAGAACAAACCCTTCATTTATGCCAAAGGTGGTATCTAGTGTGTCTCTTAACCAAACTATTCACTTGCCAACTTTTTATCCAAATCCCCAGAATCAAGGGGAGAGACTTCTGCATTCATTGGACATACATAGGCAGTTACGTTTCTACTTGGACAAAACAAAAGCTTTCAAGAAAACTGAGCAACTGTTTGTAGCACATGCTCCAGGATCACAGGGAAAGGCAATTTCAAAACAGACCATTTCAAAGTGGATAGGACACTGTATCCATTTCTATTAAACACAGCATGGGAAAACTGTACCTAGCAGCAATAGGCCACAATCCACCAGGGCAACAGCCACTTCAACTGCCTACCTTAGAGGAGTACCTACCAAAGATATCTTGGAAGTTGCAACTTGGAGTTCACTGCACACCTTTAACAAACATCATCACTTGCCTCTTTATTCTAAATCCAGAGCTGGCTTTGCCACTGCAGTGCTACAGGGCCTCATAGCCACCCCAAATCCTCTATAGAACCAGCCATCCTACCTCAGCTTTGGGATTCAACCCAAGTGTAATGACTGCAGAAGTGAAACACGATGAACATAGTACAGTTTTGTACCTACCATAAATGTAGATGTTCGAGTGTATTCACTGCTGCAGTCTAGGTTACCCTCCCTCCATCCCCTTTTTCTTAGCTGGGACTTATCTATACCATTCTACCCTATACTACCTATGTGGTGTATTTGCTGTTTACTGAAGGTTTTGGTTTTATTTTTTATGTATGTTTTATTAGCAGTATGTATTGCCTACCTATTTAGGGGCACCTGACATCTGGGGCAAGAAAAACTGAAGAAAATGGCGTTGGCTGCATCTTATATACCCCTGGCGTACTGACGTCAGGGAAGAAGCGACAGCAACCGACGCCGGACCAAGACTTTGGAACTCTGGCCGACTGCGGGGACCGCCTGACGGTAGGATAACCCAAGTGTAATGACTGCAGCAGTGAATACACTCGAACATCTACATTTATGGTAGGTACAAAACTGTACTTTCCCCTTTCTCTTCATTTAGCCCAAGGGCAATTATCATAAGTTACTTAAGAAGATGGATCTGCTCACACAGAACAAGGGCTGTCTGTCATTCACCTTCACTTCCAAACTGTACAATTAACTTTTTCGAGTTTGCTTCCTTTCAGGCAGCACTTTTCTGATGATATGCTCTAGGTTTTACAGTAGGCTAGAAAACCAGCTACTAGATTGCATTTCAAAACGGAAGATATTTTTCTTGTGGTGCAAAAAAAGAACCAGGGCCTTTTCACATGAGAATCCCCACTGTTACCTTTTGTTTGCATGATTTGCTCAACTCCGGCCTGTCAGACTTTTCTGTGATAGCTCATTTTTGGCAACCATACCTACTTACCTGCCTTTAGAGCCACCCCTTTCCACACATTTTGACATCAATTTTTGAAAGGTGTCTTATGCATTAGGCCACCAAGGAAGCCTATTCCTACTCCTCGCTGCGATCTGAGCTATGTTCTGAAAAAGCTGACCCTATTGGCTTTTGAGCCTCCTGCCAGCTCTTAAAGCTTTACACATGGAAAACGGTTTTGTTAGAGGCCCTTACTTCTGCTACAAGAGTTTCTGGGCTGCATGTTTTGATGGCTGTTCCTCCCTTCCTGGTTTTCCACAAAGGTAGGTTTACATTTAAAAGCAATCCTTCCTTCATGCCTAAGGTGGTTAATGAGTTATCATTGAAGCAGTCCTTCAGTCTCCCCTCCTCCTTTCCTTCTCCACAAACCAGAGGGAAGAATTATTCATTCATTCTATGTGCATAGGCAGCTTAGACTTTACCTGAACAAGACTGTGGATATTTGGAATTCAAGCCAGTTCTTTGTGCCTTTTCAAGGCAAGAAATTGGGGTTGACTGATTATGAGCAAGACATTTCTTCCTGGATTTCCAAAGGCATTCCCTTGTGCCCCTTTCATGAAAAACAACTTCCAGCTGTCTCAAGGCTCATGTACAGTTAGCTTCTCTTCTTTTTCCCAAACACCCAAGGACTTGCAGTGTGAGGAAGGTGCTAAGGCTGTGTGGTATACTGGCCAGCTATACAACTACCCTTGGCAGGATATCCCATTAGTTAGTAATACTATAACAGTGACATTTAGTAATACTGCAACAGTGATCTGTAAGACATCTACTGTTATGATAGATTCTTACACAACTCTATTTTTTTCTTACTGCACATATATGTATCTATATAGAATAAACACACACACATACATATATATATATATATATATATATATATATATATATATATATATATATCTGTGTATGATTCTATGGTTTCTGCTTATACTGTCTGTTAAATGTGCTGGTTATGCAGATTCTACAATGTTTACAACTTTTATGCAGTTAAAAATATTAGATCAAGGTAAAAATAGAAGATTAACCTTATGCCTTTGTATGGAAGCATTATTCCGTTTAAAGAGTTTAACTTTGTTGATGTAACTTTATAATCGTTTCTGTCCTGATGGTTGATTCATGCTCATTCCTTATTTTACTGTCTTTGTGCCCAAAACTTTGCAAACAAAATGAATCAAATTAATGCTGTAACAGTTCTTCACAACCCAGACATCCTAGCAAATACTGAAACTTGTCTGAACCCAGATAACCCCTTTCTCTACTGCTTTCTTCATGGGTATAGCTATTTACTTGACTGTAGACCAGATAATACTAAAGGAGGTGTTATCCAAATGCTAATCAAGTCTCACTTAAATGTCATACTTATAAAATAAGCCTCACCCACATCAAAATTTCAACCAAATAGGCTTCTAGCCAAAATTGCATTACCCTGTACTACAAATGTTAATTTAGCTGTAATAACATACCTAACCCTTTCCTCAAAACAGAACTTTAAAGATGTGATTCAGTCAATTTTGTCTGACAATGAGAAAAATATAATTATTCTAGGTGACTTTAGTAACATGTTAAATCATTAATTTAAAGGTAGTAGACTACCTCACTGAACAACTGATGCAACTAGTCAAGCAACCTACCACACCCAATATTTTGACCAAAAGCAACTCCTTCATTGATCTAATCATTTCTAATATCCCAAACACTATATCCAATATCACAATTCACTCACCCTCATTTAGCTATCATTACCTTATTAGTTTCTCGATTTTATGCCCATCTCCCAAAACAAAACCAAAATGACACTCCTAGAGATCTAAAATCACTGCCAGCATTGCAAATCTATTTTCAACTCTCTCGTCCCATGACTGGAAATATGTTCTAGACACCACGGATCCTTATACATTATCCCTTTACTGAAAGAAATACAGCTGAATGGTCCCTCCAGATATAAACAACCTGCATCCATGGTTCATATACCACTGCCATGGCTTTATTATTACACCCTTGTCAATACCATGCCTGATTATGGAAATGTGCCATAGGAAAACCACTGCCCAAAACAGCCCACACTCCCATCTCATTATCACTTCGTTTTACATCCTCCCAACCCTGTGCAAAATTTTAGAGAACATTGTCTAGCATCAGCTCAGAATATAATACTAAATAACATCATCTTTCACATAAACAGCATGCCTTTTGGTCAGAGAGGAGCCATGTGGTCTTTCACCAATGAAATTCTGAAGTCATTGGACAAACGCATGTTCCCTGGTACAATTTTTATAGACCTCACCAGAGTCTTTGACTTGTCAGCCAGTCCTCTCTTATAATCCAACATTCAGAACTAGACATTAGCCTTGATGCTTTCCCTTGGTTTGAAAGTTATCTTACTAACCACTATTTCTCAGTAAATTATAACTCCTGTTCGTTTCTCTCCTCTTCACTACTCAAAGGTGTATGTTAAGAATCTTTTTTTCTTCCCCTCATTCTATGTTTACATGAATAAACTTCCACTTGATCTTCCTTACCTTCTTATCGTCCTATACACACAGATAGCATAGTCCTCTACAGCTCCAATATTTCATGACTACCTTACGTCAAGAATTGCAGTCTGACGTCATTTGCCTCAGTGAGTCGATTACTACTAAAAACAACATACTAAATTCATCCAAAACTAAATGCATGTCTTTTGATGCTAAACAAAAACTCATCAGATCCTAGTAAAATTTAACATTCTATGATCACAATAACCATCCCTTACAGCAAGTCTTCTCTTTCAGTCATCTTTGTTGATGGTTAGACTCCTCACGCAACATCCACCTGTATCTTGATAATGCCTGTAAAAATAAATAATAATCCCCTACTTTTCTAGGTGCAAAAAAATCCTCCTTTCTCTCATACTCCAACAGATCCACAGTAGGAAAAAGATTTTTACTCCCATAACTTAAATACACCCTCCCTATTATAAAAGCGGACTCTACTAAAAACTCCATAGCTATTCAAACAGCAGGAAACAAAATATGTAGATTTATTACACACTCCCCCAAGAAATGAATACCACTGTAGAACACTAAAAAGGTAAACTGGCTTCTAATTAACAAAAAAGCATATGTGTTCCTCAGATCACAACTGTTCAAACTCCTACATGAGCATACTCTCTCTCCTTTAACCTCAGAACTAATAAGACATCAGTTTTGATGATGCCATTAGTGGATGGTGAAAGCGCTAAGTTCGTGGAGCTACTGTAAAACCTACTGGAAGTGTGCTTTGGCTCGTGTTTTTCAACTTCTGTTCTTTTTATTGGTTTATTCACCCTTTGGGCGATTTGTTTTGTGTTTGTAATTTTTCAACATTAATGTCTCTCTGTTCACCAAAAGCCATTGGTGCTGCCTTGAAACATGTTTCATATTGTCTTTAACTGTTGCTGCTTTCCTAAAACTGTTTTAGTAAGGTCAAAGATTTAAAGCTTACTTCAAAGGGCCAACTTCACATGATATTACTAAGGAAATATAATAATCTCTTTGTACAAAAACTACATAATTAAAACAAAGTTTCTTTTATTACAATGATGATCTTGGGTTCTTCATCCAACCATTGCATATATTTAAATTGTACCACATTTTTCTGTGATATAGAAAGTATATGCTTTTGTGATACACCATTTCCCTCTAACCTTATATGTAGTTGCTTAATAATATTTTTTACATTGTAAGGGCGCATAGCGCCATTACATTATTCATCTGTATTCCTTCTAGTTGCGTAACAGCCGTAAAAAAGGAAATACCCTTTTTTAGTTATTGTATGTGACTTCAGAGTTGCAATAATTACATAGGTGATATGGGGATGCAGGGAGGCTTACATCTCGACAGAGATTTGACATGTGGGACTTATGTTTGTACTGCTTTTTAGGATTGTGTAATTCAACATATTGATCATCAGGATTCTGATCAAGGAAATGCAGTTCACTGTATGCCATTGCATATTCCATAATTTTTACGTTATCAAGCCCTTTGATTATACCGTGTTGCTTTTGTTTTGTTCTGTTCTATCTAGTAAATGCATTCCCTACACATGTGCTTAGTAATGTAGCTTTATATCTGCTACTGGGTATTTTTCCCCTTCCAGACAGTATAACGGTTCTGTGCGTAATCGTATAGTGCACTTTCCTTAAGTATATATGCTAGAGTGGTATATCCTACAGACTGTACTAGACAGCCCTTTTAGGTACTGGAACCCTCCCTCCAAAAATATCCTGTCTTTTGTTTGTTAGGTTTCAGAAAGTAGAATGGGTGCCATTGACTGTTTTGCTATGCTAAGCCAATCAGTTTTAAGTGACAGTAATGTTGCAACATTTTAAGGTAAGAATAGATGGGATCTTAGAGGTGAACGATATTCATATAGATTTTTATTATAGGAAAAGTTGACATGACAATGTTTGAGGGAAAGTATTGTAAATCTTACTGATTTCCTGAAATACTCCAAATCCACTCTGTTGTTCAATTTTTTTTTCTTGTAGCGAGTTGTCAGAAGCATGTTGTCCACTTGCTTGCAGACGTCAGTAGTGACAGTGAGATAGAATGTGATACAGACAATGAACAGGATGATTCCAGCCCAAATGACTGGTGCAGTTCAAGAGAAGCCCCTTCTCATATAGAAGGTAAGAATTTGCATTTGGTTATGGACTAATGAAGTAATAACATTAAAACTGTTTCTTTAGAATTAAGCTCAAATGTTCAGTGGAAGATTAAGATTATTTATACGCATAAAATATATAACGCGGTGTGCCTATTTAGTCTTTAATTTCATTGACAGGCTGAATTGTAGAATTTTCTGCTTTAACATTTCTGTTTAGATACTAGCGATCTGCTTTAAAATGCATGTTGTTGCATTCATGATTGGGATTTGGAAAGAGCAGTTTGCCCAAGCTCCCTTTTGAGATGTGAGCAAGCTAGTGTAATTTATCTTCAGTTATTTTGAAACAGATGTGTAATCTACAAGCTGCTGAGCGATAAAAAAGGTGTTGCAGTTTTACAAACGTAAAGAAACACCAACAGTACCACAGCTAGGAGATGTATTTAAGTAGAACAGTACAAACAGTACACAGGTTAGCGTTTTCAGGAATCAACCCCTTCATCAGACGTCTGATGAAGGGGTTGATCCCTGAAAGCGCTAACCTGTGTACTGTTTGTACTGTTCTACTTAAATAAATCTCCTAGCTGTGGTACTGTCAGTCTTTCTTTATGTTTGTAGTTCCTTATTTTCCACTGACAGTTTTGTGCCTAGAGAGGACTCTGTGCATCCATGTGTTGCAGTTTTAAAAGGTGAAGATTTTGTGGTTTGAGTGAGACCATTATTCATTCAATTTGTACTACATTAATTTATCAACTATAATAATTTTCAGTCGCTTTTTTGTGTGTGAATGTATTCATATATTATATATATATATATATATATATATATATATATATATATATATATATAAATGTGTATACATTTATTACTCAGTTTGTAAATAGGAGTTCAGAGCTTAAGAGGCATAATGCTAATCAAGTAAAAGAGAATAGAAAAGATGATGTTTATTTTGTCACCACTCACAGTTTAAGTTCTGAGGTGACCAAGTGGGTTAAGTATTATTGGGAATATATAATTTCTTTGAAAGATGTTTCACAATGGGTTAACAAGTCAGCTAAAATATATTGTAATGTAGTGTAGGCAGAAATATAAAACAAAACTTTTTTGTTAAAGGTAGATTTATAAGTCCCCCTTTGAATCTTGTACAAAATCCCACTGTATATGGAACCAAACCGTGTGGGAAATGTAAGGTGTGTGAACATGTAGTTGTGAGCTGTACAAATATAAATGGTTTAAAATTTAATGTGAAAGGAAGTTTTAATTGTAAAACTGAGGGCATTATTTATGCCCTCAGATGCCCATGCAACAAGTTCTATGTGGGTGAAAGCAAGAGTTCATTTAAGGCAAGATTAAGAGAGCATATGAGGGATATTATAAAAAATGAAAAAGAGAGTTCAGTTGAAGAACATTTTAATGCAGTACATGGAGGTGAATTGACAGGGCTACAGGCCACTATTTTAGAAAATGTTAAATGTTGTATGAGATTGGGAATATAAAACAATTGTACAAGGAATCTGTGTATATTTTAAAATGTAATTATTTCCTTCTGGTTTAAATATGGAGTGCAACTGGAGGTTTTTTGTACATTAATTGATTTTTATTAGTTAATTGTTTTTTAATTGTGTAATTGAAATGTAATTAATGTTGGGGTTTGTAAATATAGGCAGGCATTTGCACGGTTGATTTTACTCTTTGAAGGCAGTTTGCCGAGACGGCAAGTGCAATAAACATTTGTGGATACTGGTCTTTGGGGGGGGGGGGGGTTCTATTTGCTCTTTTAATTGTGGTTTTTCTGAATATTTTTTTGTTTGTTTCTGACCTTTGATCTCCAAGATTCTGTATTGTACAACAAGAAGCCATTCAGTTTGAGTCTTTTTCCTTAGCAGAGTCTGTGGACAATGACCAGCTCTGCTCCTAATGTCCTGGAGGAGGATGAAACAGTGGAAGGTTAATAGAAGAATATTTGCTTGCTTGTTAGTTTCTTCTTACGGATGCTTGCTTCCATAGACAGTCTACTTATTCTAAAGACACCTCTGTTCTTTCAAGAGGACCAATTATTCAGTATCCTTTATCTCTTCCATGAGAGAAGGTCATAGGCTACTCAGATTTCTCCTGGATAAAGTACAGAATTACCTGTTTGGAGTGCCAAGATCTACCAAATTTCAGACTTAAATGGGCCCTACTTGTGCTTCTGCTATTAATTCATCATAAATGATGTCTGAGTATATTCCTTTCTCCATAAAGTGGTTAATAAAAACTCTTCCTCTCTAAAAGGTTCTCATTTGTAGTGAAGCGCCTCATTCTCTGCCACTCCTGTGTTTCAAATGATGCAAGAGACAAAAGTTATCTAAAATGTTTGTGACCTTTTTCCTGGTAGACAATCAAGGAGAATTAGATCTCTGGGGTTGGGGGGTGGGGTATTCTCTATTTGCCTGGCATGTGAGAATCAGCAGTCAGCCAGCTTGTAAAGTTTCACAGCACCTTCTACATGCCCAAATCTGTTAGCTCAAGATGGGATTACTAAAAGGAACGGTTTAGATGCCAAGCCCTTCAGAGCATTTCTGCCTCAGAAAAGAGCACTCCTGTGTGGGCTTTCAATATTGACTGTGGGCTAACTCTGTTCCATTGTTGAGCAGATAAGTTCCCCTTGGGGAAGAAGACTTCCACATTGCTTTTAAAGATGTTTAAACTTGCATTTTTTTCTGAAAAGAAAGTACTTCAAAGCTAAGGAAAAGTATTTTTCTTAACTGCCTTGTGGCTTTTATGCACTTTTAAATGGTAAAACACTTTTTCACTTTTGAGGCTAAACAGTATTTATTTTACTTTATGGGGCTGAGAAAGTATTTAAAGTAGTTTTTACTGTGTTTTTGTGGAAAAAGGTTACTTTTTTATTACTTTCCTGTTGTGCCTTTTGCCAACTATTGCTGTTAAGCTTCTCTGAGAAACAAGCACCTTTTTTGGCTTGACCATGAAACCAAGTACTGGTCCCTTTGTCAAACCTTCTTCCAGCCAAAAAAAGGAAAAAGTTAAAGAAGCAGTCTTTGCCATCACAGAAAGCTAGTAATTAGCACACCTGCAGGTGAGTGAGTGGCTGATTCTGCTGTGGCCAAAGCTCATTCCTCTAACCCACTCATCTTTTCTTCAGATCTTTCTAGTATTGTCTATACAGCCACCATGGACCAGAGGTTAGTCATATCCTCTGCAGATGTTGAGGTCCCCTCAGTGAGCAAGTGAGAGTCATTCTTGTTGGTCATGGGATTAGGGGCAGGAAGTGTTCCCTATTTAGCCAGAATACAGTCTCCATCCTTGGGGAAGCTGTTGTTAGCAATACCAGGTCTGTTTGCCCTAACCGTTCTGTCATTAAGTGAGAGAAAACTAAACATTTAACTTCTCCTGTGTCAGTGTCTCTGGGTAGGAGTAATTTATTCAACTTAGCTTATGGTCTTTTGCACGCTGTTGGCCCTTCTTGTAAGGTGATGTTTGGTAAAAGAAGAAGAGATTCCTTTTTCTCTGAAAGATTCAGGCAGTGGAATCTGTATGGGAATGTGAAAGGACAGATGCAGGTTTTTCTTCTCGGGTTTCTGATTCAGATTCTGAAGAGAGTATGGTATTTCAATCTGCCTGTGAGGGATTCACTTTCTGTGAAACTGTTTCGTGAATGAACCAGTGTTTTCAGTGGGAGAACACTTATGAATTGCTACAGCTGGAATTTCCAGAACCCTTGCTCATCTTCCTAGTGTTGTCAGCATTGGAGGATATGTTTGCCACAGCTTGTGGTTTCCCTGACAGCCAAACTGCTTGCTGCCAAGAAATCAGACGGAATGTAAGAAGTTTCTCAGTCTTTCGAGTTTTTGTACACTAATCACAGAGCTGCCCCAGCAACAATATGTTTAGCTAATCCAGCTGCTGCCAAGCATTTTGTTCATTCTTATCCTTCTGATAAGGATGGTAAAGCTCTATTGATAAGTTTGGGGAAAAGTGTATGCTTCTGAAACTTTGATTATTAGAATTCTGAATTGTCAGACTCGCATGTTAAAGTTTATACCAACTAATTGTGAAAGTATGGGGAATGTTTTTGCTGCAGTTTCCTCATATGAGGAAAATCTGCTTTCTGCAATCTGTTTGCTATAACAGAAATTGCTAAATTCGCTACAAATCAGTCTCAAAGATCTCACCACTGTACTGCATTAATGCAGCTAAACTGGCTTAGAGGTCCCTCATCTCCTTACCCTGACTCAGCTAGTAACCACCCACACGGTCATATACAAACCTGATAACTGCCCAGCCCTTTCAGATCTAGTCCAACTCTATAGTAACCTAATATCCCTTAGATCTGCTGACAAAATATTGTTAAAAGTTAGCCCAAAACACCTATGTCATCTAACTACTCTAAATTCAAAGAAAAAGATCACAGAAACGCTCAATCAATTCCTTCACTTTATTACAGCAACAGCAAAACTTTTGGGTTTCCCGTTCTTCAGTGCTAGAACACTGACAAAGGGGAAACACGAAAGCTTTGATGTTGCTGTAATAAAGTGGAGGAATTGATTGAGCGTTTCTGTGATCCTTTCTTTTGAATTTGGTACTGCATTTTGTATTGGACTCAGTCTACCACAGTGAAGTATTTTTGCTGTTGCATCTAACTATTCTCCCATACCATAGCCAAGCACTGGAACTCTCTTCCCCAGCATATTCTCACCATCAATAACACACTAGCATTTAAACAAACCCTAAAAGAATACTTCTGTAAACATAGGCTCTGCTCCTGTATAAGCCCAGGCTGAACACCTCTACCTGCAAATGTCTATATCCTCCTCCTCCCTTCCTTTCTCAGTATCTCCTGGCTTTTTTGAATCATTTCTTCCAAAAGAATGGTTGAAAAGAATGATGTATGGAAAACTGATATTGTTTGAAATGTCTGACGATTATAATTTTCTAAATATCTTTAATATATCTAACTTTGTTACTCCTTATTTTAACACTACACTAAGAACTTTTTTTTGTATTTCTTTACGTCCTATAATTATTGTAACTTGTATATGTCATTTGTAAATGCTATTTGTAAACTACCTTGGAGCTTTTCTCCATGGGTCTCTGCTGAAAATGGGCTTCTTGCCCAGCTGGACACCACCCGGTTAACAAATGAAATAAATAAAATAAGCAAATAAATATTTTTCTGTTTCTGATGTCTCTACTCATTGTGTCTGAAGTATATTTATGAATCTGTAGATACTGCTTCCAGGGCTGTTGCCACTGGTACTGTTTTGAGAAGGCTTGCTTAGTTGTGTTCGTAGAACCTTCCAGAAGATGTCAAAATGAACTTTTGAATTTTCCTTTGGATAAAGATTCAGGTTTTGGAGCTACTGCAAAGGTTATCAAAAAATGTGACGTCGGAGATGAGCTAATTCAGGGAATTTCTCAGATTTTTCAACCCTCCTTCACTAAATTTTCCAAGGTATTTTTTGCTTCCTTGTACAGTTTTGTCAAGAAAGAAAATAAACTCAGCAGTAAGCAGGCATTTTGGAAACGGTGTCAGGAAGGTTCCAAAAAGAATGCTGGAACCCCTAGAGCAAAGGACAGACAAGCAAGGCAGAAAAGTTGTATAAGGGACCTTGATACTCTCCTCCGGCAGTCTCTTGCCCCATCCAGAAAGTCTGAATCTCAATTTCTCTCTCTCTGGCAACAGATTGTTTCAGAGAAATGGGTTCTGAATGTCATCCATATAGGATACAGATGGCAGTGGGAGGGAATTCCTCATTATCTGCCTGATTTAAACCTTTCTGTTCCCTCCTGTCCTGTATCTTTTGCTGACTGGTTAATAGAAGCAATTCTTCCTTCTCATTTGTAAAAAAAAAAAAAAAGGTTTTATTCAAGAAAGTTTTTAGTACCAAAGAAAGAGAGGAAATTCCTGGAGACCAGTTCGGAATCTTTCTTGCCTGAATCAGTTTGTGATAGTTCCCAGGTTTAAAATGCTTTCAATTCATAACCTCTCACCCCTTCTTCCTCATTTGAGTTATTTTAATAACCTTAGAGTTTAAAGATGCATATCATCACATTCCTATTCATCTAGATTTCATTAATTACCTAACATTTTGTGTTTCTGGATCACATTATTAGTTCTCTGCCTTACCTTTTGGGTTATCTGCTGCTCCAAGGGTATCCACAAAGTTTCTAGTTCCTATCATAGTCCATTGCAGGTATCCACATTTTTTCATATTTAGACAACTTCCTATCTTTGCAGAGTCTTTTTCAGTGTGTCAGGAATCTTTCACTTGGGTAAGAGATCCACCCACTAAACAGGCTGTGATTCCAAGAGAACATTCAAAAGTCTTTTTTAACTCTGCCACACAGGGCTGTATTTCTGGGGTGCCTGCTAGATACTTCAGTACAAACAGCATTTCATCCACACGAAAAACAGATCTATATTTAGATTCATTCCAGGGGGTTTCCGCTTAGACTTCTGTCACAGAATACCTCAGGACTCTCTGTCTCATGACATCCATGATTTTCATGATCTCTTGCAAGACTCCATGTAAGAAATATCCAATTGTGACAGAAGTCTCTTTGGTCCCAACATCAAACACCTGTTGTTTTTTGAAATTCCAGTTATGGGTTTTGTGAAAAGAGAAATCACTTGTTTGAAAAATCAAATATCCCTGAGTCCAGGTCTCCCATTCTTCTCTCATGCTCCAAAGCAGTCATTCACTACAGACATCAAATACTTTGTTTGGGAAGAAGTATCAGTGGGAAATAAAATACAAGATCTCTACTACAAGAAGAATAATCAAACTCATATAAACATAAAAGAGATTCTAGCTCTTATAAAGACTCTCAACTCTCTGAATCATCTGTCGTCCCCTGTAGTCACAGACAATACAGTAATGAAGTACTGCATAAGAAAGGGAGAACCAGGTCTTACCCACTTTGCAGACTAGCTATGTTAGCATGAGATATAGCTTTACAGCACAATCTCACTCTGTAGGCATCTTGCATTCTTTTACAAAATTTTGTGGCAGACGAGCTGAGCAAGACCAAGGCAGACACTCACAAATGGAAACTGAATCAGGGGGTCTTCCAAGATTTGATCTGTCTGTGGAGAATTCCTCAGGTAATCAATCAACTTGCAAAATTCAATTTTTGGATTCCAATTAAGGCCTGGAAGACAAATGCTTTTTTCTTTTCCTTGGACAGGAATGTTCCTGTACGCTTTTCCACCCTTTCCAGTAATATTCAGGGTACTTTTAAAGATTCAGTAGAAATCCCCAAAGTTCATTATAGTGACTCCCCCCATCTGGCCCAGGCAACCGTGGGTCTCCTGTCTTTTGGAATTGGCCAGAGTCATTTATCACAAGCTGGATTTACTCACACAAGAACAGTGGTGTTTGATACATTCTGACGCCAGACAACTAAAACTGACTGCCTGGATTGCCAATGAAGGTAATAAAACATGTTTCTATAAAATTATATTGAAGCAAATGGAAAAGGTTCATTAGTTTGTGCAAACAAAATAACCAGCACCCACTCAGGGCTAATATTTCTCTGGTTTTACATTATTTGTGTGAGTTACTGTTCTATGACCTGTATTACTGCTCTGTCAAGGTTCATTTGTTGGCCAATTCAGTTTGTTTGTCAATGGATCCCTCTCTTTCAATGCATTCTCATGTGAACATGTTTTTGAAAGGGGTGGTACATAAGAAGCCTCCTAGCAAATGGTGGCGTCTTCTTGGGAGCTTAGCAAACATTAGCTTCTCCAACATAAAATCAATTTTAACAAGCTCATCTGGCTGACTTGAGGTTCTTAACATGGAAAACAGTTTTGCTGATTGATCTCTCTTCTGCAAGAAGAGTATCAACCTTATCTAATTTTTCCTAGACAGGGTTTCTTTGAGAAATAATCTTTTCTCTTATTACTAAAGTGGTATCTGAGTTCACTCTAAGCCAGACTGTCCATCTCCTTGTTTTCTTTCCAGAACCTAAAAATGAGGGAGAAAGGGATACTTCATACCCTGAATGTCCACAGACAACGCTGGTACTATATTGACAGCAGAATCTTTCAGAACATCTGAACAGTTGTTCCGAACATAGTTTGGCTTAAGAAAATGGGACAACCTATGTCAAAACAGATTAGTTCCAAATGGTTGTATCAGGCTGTTACCTTTTATTATTCACACCACAGCAAAACTATTCCAGACAGGGTCAGGGCACACTCTACCAGGGCTTTGGCTTCATCTATGGCTTTTTAGAAAAGGTTGGACTGTAGAAGTATTATATAGGCAGCAACTTGGTCCTCTGTGAATACTTTTACAAAGCACTATAAACTAGATTCCTTTTCCAGGGCTAGGGCAGACGTTGCTAGGACCATTCTCCAGGGGTTTCTGGACCCTTCCCCTTACACCTCCCAGTTATTCTATGCTATGGTAATCTACCCATATAGCTTAGTATACTGCAACAGTAATCCATATGATGAGTGTGGTACAATTGTATAGGTAAACTTACCATAACAGTAGATGTTCAAGTGATCACTCCTGTAGTTGCTTCTCAGTCCCTGCCTCCATTCCCCTTGTTTTGGGTGTGGAAATGTATATTTTTCTTAGCAGTGTTCTTTCAGGGCTTAACATCTTTCTCTACATAGGCATGAAAGCTCTGAAAGGCTTTGCACCCAACGGATCAGAAGTTCTGAAAACTTTTGTTTTGTCAAGGTAGCACTGAATTGTCTGTGAGCATCCAAGGTATGAATTATCCTTTCTCACTCATTTTTAGGTTCTGGAAAGAAAACAGGGAGATGGATAGTTTGACGTAAAGCAAACTCTGATACCACTTTAGATATAAAAGAAGAATCAGTTCTCAAAGAAACCCTGCCTCTGTAAAAATATTGAATAGGGTTGACCAACCATAAGATCTTTCAACTTGGATACTCTTCTTGCAGAGGACAGAGCAATCATCAAAATTGTTTTCCATGTTAAGAAGCGCAAGTCAGCCAGATAAGCAGAAGCTGACCAACTGTTTGGCCGCATGGAAGGTGCCCTGAAGCTTTGAAAGCTCTCTAGTTGTTATATCCAATGGAAGAAGTAACCCATATAGCTTAGACTACAGCAGCAGTGATCATTCAAATATATGTTGTTATAGTAAGTTTACTTGCACATTTGTACTTTATAATCTTCATACATTGAAGGAAGTCCTGTCCTTGATTGCTTTCATGACAAGATCAAATCAGGGCTTATCCAAAGCTTTGTTTAGTCTTCTGCCACCAACACTGCCTTTTTGTATTCTTTTTGTGGCTTAACAGATATGTTAAGGGTATCTGGTATCCAACAGAGTTTCAGCAGAAGGCACTAAATGTCTGTTTCTCTGAAGCCCAGGTTCATTGGTAAGTACTAGGCTGGTTGCCCTTTTCGGCCATTTAAGCTTAGCCAATTTCCCTTTCAAAGGTGACAAACCCTGTACTTTGTGTCTGTGAGGTAAATAAATTAGCTGTTATACCAGGGACTTCCAAAATGGCTGCACATTGAGTAGCAGCTTAACTCTTGCTCTCCCAGTGTGAAAACAGAAACTCAACAGAGCAGGCCAGTAGACTTTTGTATTTATGGATATATTTCAGTAACTGGCTAGTACGTGTACTGCCTGGATACCAGGAAAAAAGAAATACAGAGCACCTGGAAAACAAAATCAGCTACAAAAAGTGAGGAAGAAACAGTGACCGGGGAAAGTTCTGCAGCTGTTCAGCAAAAAGCAATACAACCTCCAGACATGACTTCCAGTTACCTACAGGAAGATACAAGACACCTGCACACAGACCAGGTTAAAATAAATGAAACAGTGATGGAATATTTCAACACAAACAACAAATGGCTGGAAAAAATTGAAGTTTTAAACAAATATTCAGATGAGGTGATAAAGCTGCAAAAAACAGAGGTTGAAATGAAAAAAAGGCTGGCTGAATGTGAGACTGCTAAGGAAGAGCTGTTTCAAAAAATAATAGAATTAAAGGACAGAGCACATAGGGAAAACATGAGATGTTCAGCTATACCAGAGAAACTGGAAGAAACAGGCTGCACTCATTTTGTGAAAGCACAAATAAGCAGCTGGACTGGTATTCCACAGCAGGAGTTGTTAGTTGAAAGGGCACATTGCGTCTGTGTTCCAAACATGGCTATGAGAAAGCAACTTAGACATTTAATAGTAAAGATGCAATTCTAGCAGCCCAATGAGTTGATTCTGATAAAACTGTGACAGAAGGGCAACATACTGAAAGTGGGAGACAGCAGTGTGTTTGTGGAGAATGTCTACTCATACACCAGGCAGAAGAGGAGGAGTAAATTCATTCCACTATTTAAGGAATGTCAAGACACAGGTATGATATTCAAACTGCTGTACCCAGCTGTCTTCCGGTTATTCTTTCCTGAAGGGACAAAATCATTTTTTGATGAAGTACAGGCTAAGGAAGAAGTAGCAAAGTTTGTACAACAAAAGTGAGCTGTGAAACAGAAATAGATTCTGCTTCTTGTTCTGGTAATAAAGAACAGAGAGAGAGAGTATCTCTGAAACCTTTTCCACTATTTCAACAGAAAATGTTGGTGTGAAGGAAGGGAAGGGAGCATGAGAATTGACTAGAGTAGTCAATAGTACGTTGGAAATGAAGCAGAGACAGGATTTGGGAGATGGAGATGAACTGTAATAAAATCAGTGGTATTACAGTGCAATAATTGTATTTGTGAAAAATGACAGAACATGAAAATCTAAAAATATTGGGCTTTCTCAGAATTTGCTGGACTTGTGGCAGACTCTAAAGTATATGCCCTACTTCATGTCATTAATGTTCAGAAAAATGCTTTGGGGAGAAGAGAGGAGAGAAAGTTAACTCTTAAGTAAAAAAAAAAAGATATTTTTTCTTAATAGTACTATTTTTGTGATGTATGGTTTTCTTTGTATGCTATAACATAAAGTGTTCTCAGTTATTTTTAAATGTAATGGCTATTGTAAATAGGTGATGTTGTTCTTTTTTCCCCTTTCTTTCTCCCTTGTGTTTGTCTTCTTGTTCAGGTTTAAGAAATGTAGGCACTGCAGTGTAAAAATCCTGGTTAAAAAAATGAGACAAAAGAAGAATTTAATATGTTTTTCTCCTCCTTGTATGGGGAAATAATGGGATAAGTGACCTTAGATTGATTTAGTAACAAGTTTTAAGAGAAAGCATGTAAATAAAAATGAATATTGAGGCTTTTTTCAAGCAAATTAATGTTATGCTTAGTAGCAATTCTATATCTGACCCTCATGTCTCCACGGACGCAATTTGATAAAGAGAAATTGACTGTCTGGTTTTCATGTTTCCATTGAGACAGCCTGATAAAGAGAAATTGGTACAGTCTGGTGGAGAGAGATTGACTGGTAAAAAAGAAAAGAGAAACTGGCTAGGAAATAATGTTCTCTGAAACCATTCAATGGTTTTCCCAGCAGGGAGAGCTATAAAGTTAAGACAAAACCAGTTAGCACCTAATAGAAGCACAGGCTACACCGTGCTTCTTAGCATCGATAATCTTTATTTTAGGTTGACTCAAGTCTGTGAGTGTGGCTGTTTGGGCCATTCATTCTTATTAGGAGAGTAAAACTTCAGTATTTGAAGATGTACATAGTTTTCTTTGTTAGTATTAAATTAATAGGTTTTAAGGGGTATTTTTAGGGCTTTCAATAAAACAAAAAGTTTTGTAAGATATAACATAGGCTCAAATGGATATGACAAGAAACAACTATATAAAAGTTAAACCTGCCAATGTATGCATAACATAAAAGCTGGAACTAGACATTTAACAAAAAAGGTGTTGTACACAAATGGTGAAAATAACTTTTTAATACAATTATGTTTTCTATAATGTCTTAAATGTCATTGGTCTCACAGATAAGTACAAAAAAGAAAATAATTGTGAATTACATTAAAAGATGTGGGTTGCAAATAGCTATTTTACAGGAGAGATACTTTGAAAGAACTGAACATGTGAATTTGTTACAGTAATGTTTTTCAGGATGGTTATTCAGTGGAATATCTGGGGCAAAGGAAAAGAGGAGTACTTGTATTAATTGCAAGAGGAGCTCCAATATTGATAGAAGAAGATAAAAAATTAATAATAGCAGATTTGTAGTGGTAAGGGGCAACTAGCAAGGGAGGAGGATTACACTGGTGTGCATTTATATTCCACCTAAAACTGCTATAGTGGAGCTTAAGAAAACTCTGGGAGAAATAGTCAGTTTTCAGCGAGGAATATTACTTATAGGTGGGGATTGAAATTTTATTTGCAGCAGTGAAGATGTGTCCTGGGGGGCCCATAAGGGGAAATAAAACAAAGGAGGGTAAATTTTTTAAAAAATATTTAAAAATATTTGGCATTGAAGATGTGAATTCAGTAATAGTTCAGAGTAAATTTATATATTATTTGTATATTATTCCTCAAGATATAAAAACTGGGCTAGGCTAGACAGAATTTACATTTCACAGGAGCATGTGCAATTAATTGAAGGACTTGATATGCACTCAGCTATTTCAGATCATGCACCATTAATAATCAAAATAAAAACACAGGGTATTGGAATAAAAATGAGGCAATGGCACTTTCCCACCTATCTGTTGAAAAGAGAGGAATTTAAGAATAGGAAGTGGAGATTATTTAGAGGCTTATCGAGAGGATAGAAATTACTTCTGAAAATATTGTTTATTTTCTGCTTAGCATCCTGCAGTTGATCCTCTTCTTTTTCTGTGAGACCCCCCCAATTCGGTAATACTTTAACATTTGTCAGTCCCTCTAAATAATACTTGTTGCTTCTTAACCATGGCTCCTTTTCTTTTATTTTCACCCTATTTTTAAACTCCGCCTTAATTTTATCCCACTGCCTAGCTATATCTTCAGAAGAAATTTCTACCTTCTGTAACAGCTCCTGAATAATCTCCAGTACCAAATTCCTCTCTTTTTAACCGATAGGTGGGAAAGCACCAGTGTCTCATTTTTATTTCATTACCCTGTGCTTTTATTTTAGCTATTATTGGCGCATGATCTGAAATACTTATTGGGTGAGTATCAAGACCTTCAGTTAAATGCACATGTTCCTGTGAAATGTAAATGCTGTCTAGCCTAGCAACGTTTTTGTATCTTGAGGAATAATATGCAAATTCACTCCAAGCTCCTCTTACTGAATTCACTTCTTCCATGCCAAATATTTTCATAAATTTCTTCAAACATCTACCCTTCTTTGTTATATTTTCCCTTCTGGACCCCCAGACACATCTTCACTGCTGCAAGTAAAATTCCAGTCCCCACCAATAAGTCATGTCCCTTGCTTAACCCAAATATTTCTCCCAGAATTTTCTTAAGCTCCATTATAGCAGTTTTAGGTGGAATGTAAATATTTGCCAGTGTAATCCTCATCCCTTGCCAGTAGCCCCTTAGCACTACAAATCTGCCATTATTATCTTTTTTATCTTCTTCTATTACTGTTGGAGCTCCTCTTGCAATTAATATAAGTACTCCTCTTTTCCTTTGTCCCAGGTATTCCACTGAATAACCATCCTGAAAAACCTTTCTTCATCAAATACACATGTTCAGTTCTTTCCAAGTGTCTCCTGTAACATAGCTATTTGCACTCTACATTTTTTAATATAGTTCACTACTTTTTTTTTTTGTATTTTTCTGTGAGGCCATTTACATTTAAAGACATTACATTATTCCCACCTTTTGTGTATAACTTTTTTTGTTTGTGTTACAAGCATGCACTGTTTGGCAAGTTGAACTTTTATACAGTTGTTTCTTGTCATATCCATTTGAGCCTATGTCACATCTTGTAAAATGTTTTGTTTTATTGAAAGCCCTCAAACAAAAAACAAAAAAAAAAAAACAAACACACCTCCAATACCCCACTAAAACTTATTAGTTTATTACTACCACAGAAAACTATGTACACCTTCAAATATTTAGTTTAAGCCTCCATATAAGAACAAAAGTCCCAAACTGACAGCCGCAAATATAGACTTGAGTTAACCTAAAGGAAAGGTTAGCCATGCTAAGACGCATGGTGCAGGCTGTGTTTCTACTAAGTGCTGACTGATTTTGTCTTATCTTTATAGGTCTCACAGCTAGGAAAACCTCTGAATGCTTTCAGAGAGCATTAACTACCTTGGGAAAGCCCATTGTCTCCTAGCCAGTTTCTCTCTTGTTTTGTTCCCCTTAGCCAGTCACTCTCCACCAGAAAATAGCCAGTTTCTCTTTATCAGATTATTTCCATGGAAACATGAAGACCAGCTGCAAAATTTTTACTCAGCAAACATGTATTTTCTAGAAAAAAAGCCTCATAATATTCAATGTTCTTTTTCATTTACTTGCGCTTCTTAAAATGCGTTACTAAATCAGTCTAAGGTCTTTAATCCAGTCATTCCCCCATGCAGGAATGAGAAAAAGCATATAATTTTTCTTTTATCATTCTTTTTACCCAGGATTTTTGTTACATTGCAGTGCCTACATTTCTTAAAACTGAACAAGAAGAAAGAGAGAATGGAGAAAGAAAATTAAAAAAAGAGCAGCAGCACCTGTTTACATTCCCAAAAATAACTGAAAAAAAACTTCATAGCATGTAAAGAAAACCACATGCCACAAAATTAGTACTATTTAAGAAAAGAAAAGAAACCAAACCTAGGTTTGAACTTTCTTGGGGTTAGGTAGTTTTCAGACTGTTCATAGTAATTTCACAATTAGTGTGGGTTCAAGCCTGAATCATTTACTGCAGTTGGAAACTTGAGGATAGGGAAGACTCTTCCTCCTGCTCTCTCCTGGATGGGATGCATACCAGTGTTTTTTTGTACCTCCCTATCTCTGGATGACTGTCTGGAGCCGATGGATGGCCAGCTTCATCCCATGGATTAGTCTCTTAAGTCACTTCATTGTAACTTTGGGTGACTTGGGACTGACAACTCTTTCTGGATCTAATCCCAGACCCATATTAACCAGCATTGTAATTCTTGTTTCCATGGGCATGGATTTCAAACTCATAGTAGATGTTTGGTTGAAACTTGAGTCACAGATTTGGGAATACATGATTAGAGAATTCATTCTCAGTCCCACATCAGACCTGGTACAGGCCATTTCCCTATTCCTTGCTGCTATTAGCTAGCTTGATCCAATGCCGGTTCCTAGCCCCTCAACACTCAGTGCTGGTACATCATACACTTGCCTTTACCTGGGTTTGTGCCAGTGAGGTAAGGAGGTTGTGGTATTCCCTCACAGACTGGGTTCTCTGAGGATGTAGATGCTGTAGAGCCATGTTCTGGAATGTAGACAGGTAATTAGTCTACCCTACCAATGGAGGGTCTATGATGCTTAAGAAACACAGCATAAACTATCCTTATGTCTGTATTCCTTCCTAAAAATGCAGCAGAATTCTTTGGGAAGAAATATTAGGAGCTTTGAGCTACCCTTCGCCTTGATTCTCGTCAGTCAAGCAGTGGTTCCAGAGGCCACATTTTTTATTATTTCTTTCAGACAAAACAGTCTTGACCTTGGGCAATTGTGGCGTGGTAGGTTACTACTCTATCAGATGGTTTGTCTCAGCGCTCTCACTTTCAGGATTTCACTGTTAGACAGTGGAAAAGCTTGGAACTTCCCTGAGTCTCAGTTCAAGGATGACCTTCAGGAGACTCCATCGACAGTTTCTACAGAAAAATACCATGTATCCATGTGCAGTTTTGATGGTGCTAATACTTGATAGCTAGGGCTGTGTGCATGTTTGTGCACCTACACAGGATGGCATGGCTGAAATTTGTGAACCAAAAATGTGTTACCGTTGCAGTAGAAGACCAGCAACCAAAAGAACTCCACGGTATCCATCTCAAGAGTTGTATTAATCCGTTTATTGTCAATAAGTTGAGAGCTGAGCACTTTTGCCCCACTCCAAGACCTCTTCAGAACTAAATAACCATTAAAATCAAATAAGTTATATACTTCTTAAAAACTGTCAATTATCCCGTCACATTATTCACATCGCCAAAACTGCTTTTAACCCTTTTTCTTCCTTACATTTCACAAACATCCATAATTAGAAGCCAATATTACCTATGTATATACAGTCTTTCCTTTAAAATAACATGGTGTAAAACTATTAGTTTTGCCACCCTCATTTTTAGTACAGGGTAATTGAAATATACTCATTTAAACCCGGCTTTTGCATTGCATCCAATGTAAATTGCCAGAGGAGTTCCTTGTATTCTATCCTATTTTCCCAAGCTGCTTCTCTGGCTTCTATTGAACTACTTCTAAAATACCAAAAATGAACTTTTTCTACCCTTCACATATGCAAGTATGTTTAAATAATGCATTGATGTTCTTTTTGTTTGACTGTTGCAGTCATCACATTTGGGTTATCCCTGCCACGATAGCCCTCAGTCGGCCCAAATACCAGAGGCTTAGTATTTCTGCATCGGTTGCTGTTGCTCCAGGACTGACGTCAGATTGTCAGTGTTATAAATTATGCCAGCCAACGCCATTAAATCAGTCTTTCTTGCTGAGGAGCCCGAAGCAGAAGCAGTTTGCACGAGTGCCGTTTGGCTGCTACCTGAGTTTTTCATTTCCGAAATTGAAGTTGAAGTCTTCTAAAGCTAAGTACCCCACTGGGGATCCTTTTTTCTTGCTCTAACCAATGTCAGAAAAGTTAACAATTGTATCGTCTGTTGAAAGCAAATACCACACTGAGATTTTCATTCCTACTGCGTCACTTGCTTAGGCCCAGACCACGACGTCTCCCGCTGTTCCTTTTGTACTCTGTTCAATGCCAGAACTATACGTCATTGGACCCTTATTGTAGCTAGATATTTTTGCTCTCAGTCCTCGAATTCTGATATGCCTTTGGTAAGCCATCCAGCAGCAGATCTTCGGAAAAAAACATAAAGATAAAGACAGAGACAGACCGCACAGTCCAAAACTGCCGACGATGCTTCCGTTAAGCTAGTCGTCAGTTCTCCGGTCCTCAGTGTGGTGCTTTCGCAGCCCCTGATGCCCGCTTCTGTGATTCCGCAGGCCACTACCGAGACCCTTTCAGAGTCCGTTAGGCTGTGATACTCTTCATCGACTAAGAATCCTACAGATGTCTTTGTCTTGGATGGGTCCGGAGCCGCTGAGCTGGCACCAGCTTCTGAGGAAGTACTTTGCACTACCGATTCTCGACACAGACCGACGACTTTCGTGTCTACCGTTCTTTCAAAAACTACAGAGTTTCTGAGGCCCAGGGTATGAACCACACCCAAGAAACCAACGACCCAATCTCAGGCACCTGCTTCCTTGCCTCAGTCTCAGATGCTTAAAATAGCAGAAGACCTTATAGGGCTTATCAGAGGAAGCCAGGCTACCCCTTCCAAAAAAAAGAGAGATTTTTTCCCAGTAGTTTTATCTGAACTGGAGTCCGATGACTCTGATGCATCTGATTATGAAGATATACAACCCCTCTCAGCTTATGAGGATATTGATGCAGAGGAATCCATCCCTTCAGCCTCTCCACCCGAGGACTTTTCCTTTGGGGAAACCCTACATAACTTAAGGGAACATTTCCAATGGGAATATCAAGACTACCCTCAGTCAAAAAAAGAGACTCAGGGAATTCCTAGATCTTCCACAGGACAGACCTCTGGCCATTCCTCCTGTCCTGGATGTTGTGGATGATGTTTTTATGGAATCCAGTTTGACTCCTGGCACCCTCCCTCTTGCTCCCAGGAAACCAGACAGGTACTATAGAGTCCCTGACTCACAAATTTCTATTCAAAAATCCTACTGCTGACCCGAGGTGATCTCTGAAGGACCAAGCAACTTCTGCTAAGAATCCCACCCTCTCAGATAGGGATTCCCGAGCATTAGAGAGATGAGGTAAAAAAGTATACACCTCTGCTACTCTTGCTATTAAAGCACTAAATTGTCAGTTCCATATGCTGAAATATCAGCAACATACCATGGAACTCCTCAAACAAAAAATATCTTCCTTTCCTGCTTGTGCAGAAAATAGAGTTACAAGAGTTAATGCATTCTGCAAGTCAAGTAACTAAGCGCACTTTACAATGTGGTTTTGATGCCCTATAAGCATCTTGCAGGGCAGCTGTCACTTGTTCTGTCCTTAGACGGCATGCTTGACTAAAGGAACAGCCCTTGCCAGACCATGTCAAATCCAAATTATTAGAGGTACCACTGCACAAAGACAACTTAAATGGCACCAAGGCAGAGGAGGTCTTAAAAAAGAGGGAAGAAAAAGTTAAATCTGTGTAGATAGACTTCTTGCAGGTTCATCTACCGAGGTTCAGTAGGCGTTGCCCCTCCATGCACTGGTCCTTTCCTGCCCCCTCCAGGTCAGCTCAGCCCTGCCCCAGGGAAGCAAGCCCCCCCAGACAGCAGCCCCAAGGAATGCAGAGATCTAAGCAATGGAGTTCCTCCTCTTCAAAACCAGGGAGTGCTAAGCCACCCCCTCATGGGAAGAACTCACAGTGACTTCATGCTTCCACCCCCTCCCTCTGCCCACCTGCTCTTCCCCTAGGAGGAAAACTCTCCTTCCACGCATGCACCTGGGCCACCATTACCAGCGACCGCCGGGTCCTCAACATAGTGTCCCAGGGATACAGCTTTTAT
This sequence comes from Protopterus annectens, assembly GCF_019279795.1. Classification (NCBI taxonomy): domain Eukaryota; kingdom Metazoa; phylum Chordata; order Ceratodontiformes; family Protopteridae; genus Protopterus; species Protopterus annectens. Next base: position 611,963,447 of record NC_056747.1, read on the forward strand.
TTCCACACTCTATCCACCCTGAAGGGATCCCAGATCTTCCCCCAAACCAGTGGGCAGAGGCCAAAAGTAAGTTCTTTCCCTGCTCTCGATGAGGGCAATAGAGCTTGCTCCTGCAGAACAGGTAGGCCAAGGTTTCTACTCCAGAGTCTTCCTGGTACCCAGAAAAGAGGGCAACTGGTGCCCCATCCTCAATCTATCCATTCTAAACACTTTCCTGGTGATAGAAAAAATTCAAAATGCTCACCCTCAAGCAACTTCTACCTTTGCTCTCCAAGGATACTTGGTTAGTCATCCTAGACTTAAAAGAGGCCTACCTATACATCCCAATCAGGGAATCTTGCAGGAAATATCTCTGTTTCAGGGCGGGATCACTGCACTTCCCTTTGGCTTATCCACTGCTCCCAGAGTTTTCACAAAATGCCTGGCTCCAGCCATTGCTTTTTGCAAACAAAGAAATATTCAAATTTACCCATACCTAGACGACTGCCTGATTCAGGCAGACAGGAAAAGCTGCTAAAGCACCTGACCTTTGTAAAGGACCTACTGACCTCCCAGGGGTATACTATCAACGAAAAGAAATCCAAACTAGTACCCATGCAAAAAATTGTATTCCTGGGAGCAAGCCTGGACACAGCATCCCAGATGGCATTCCTTACACCAGAAAACCAAACATACCTGACAACCTGCTTCTCTCAACTAGCCACCAGACCCCAGCAAGTAAAATCCTGCAAGCTCTGGGGTTCATGGCTTCTTGCATTGTACTCATTCCATATGCCAGACTGCATATGAGGAAACTACAATGGTACCTAAAAAGCCTTTGGTGTCAACACTCTCAAGACCTGGAAACTCTTATACCAATGATACCTTGCTTAAGGAAAGATTTCCTTTGATGGGCAGCAGCATGCAACCACAACAAAGGACTACCCTTCTCATAACCCCACGCTGCCCAGACCCTCACCTCAGATGCATCAGACTATGCCTGGGGTGCACACCTGTACAATAGGTGCATTCAGGGTCAATGGAGCCCAAACCAAATACATCTGCACATCAACCAAAAAGAGATGTTAGCTGTTCAGCAAGCTCTGACAGCCTTCAGACCCCCTACTCTCCCTGGGGCCTTTACTGGTCAAAACAGACAACACCACTGTGATGTGGTATATCAACAAGCAGGGAGGGACTTACTCATACCTTCTGTGCAGGTTCGCCATGGCCCTTTGGCACACAGCTTCAGCCATGCAACTACACCTTCTAGCACAATTCCTGCCAGGCTCTCTAAACTCTGGCAGACGAGCATAAATCATCTGGACCCACACGAGTGGCAGCTAGACCAAAGAACCTTCACCCTTATAACCCAGAAATGGGGCACCCCGAAGGTCTACCTCTTTGCCTCCCACTCCAACCCTCAGCTCAGCAAATTCTGCATCAGAGAACCTCACAGCAAGGCCTGGAAAGTGGATGCTCTATCCTTCCAGTGGGTCAACCTCTCTGTCTACGCATTCCCCCCTCTACCGCTCATAACAAGGGTACTGCTAAAAATAAGGGAGGAAAAAACGAGGACAATTATGATTGCCCCAGAATGGCCATGCCAGCACTGGTACCCCCTGCTGCGAAGCCCGTCACCACTGCCACCATGGCATCTCCCTCAGATACCAACACTCCTGACCCAGAGAAATGGAGAATTCATGCATCCCCAATTGCAGACTTTTAATCTGGCAGGCTGGCTTATTCCCTGACCACTACACAAGCTGCCAATCTAAGCAAACAAGTTCTAGATGTTATACGTGAGGCCAGAATGCCCTAGCATTAGAAAGTCTTATACTGACAAGTGGAAAAGGTTTTGCACATGGATCCCGACTAAGGGAGCCAGAACTGCACAGCCATCCCCTACCTCTCATCCTGGATTACCTAGCTGACCTATTCCACAGGAGTCTATCCTTCTCTTCCATTAAAATTCATGCCTCTGCCATCTCTGCTCATTTCAGCACAGAGCCACCTCTTTTCTTCCACCCTGTCATCAAACAGTTCCTAAGAGGGGCTAACAACTTGAGGCCACCCAGAAGAGCATCTACCCCAGCTTGGTACCTTAACTTTGTTTTGGAAAAACTCACCCTGCTCCCCCTTTGAACCAGCAGCATCAGCAAAGTTAAAGTTCCTCTCATGGAAGTCAGCCTTGCTTCTGGCCATCACTTCAGATAGAAGAGTATCAGAGCTACAAGTACTAATTGATGTAGAGCCCTTCCATCATTTTCCATGCTGACAGGGTCTCCCTCAGGACTAACCCATCCTTCATGCCAAAAGTGGTGCCCAGTGTGTCTCTCAACCAATCCATTCATTTGCCTACCTTTTTCTCTAACCCAAAAAACAAGGGGGAAAGGATTCTGCACTCTCTAGATGTGCACAGACAGCTCAGATTCTACCTAGACAGAACTAAATCATTTAGGAAGACTAATCGTTAGTCAGCTTTGCTACAGGAGCAGAGGGCAAGGCCATATCCAAACAAACCATTTTCAAATAGATAGCACACTGCATCCATTTCTGCTACAAGCAGCATGGGAAACCTTCCCCCAAGGGGGTCAGGACACTTTCTACCAGAGCAACCTCCACCTCTGTAGCTTTCTTTAGAGGGGTCCCCACCAGGGACATCCTGGAGGCTGCAACATGGACATCTGTTCATACCTTCACCAAGCATTACCACCTGCCTATCTTCTCCAAATCCAGGGCAGGCTTTGCCACAGCAGTCTTGCAGGGCATCCTAGCTGGCCCCCAGTCGTCTTGACTGCCTCCACCCTTTTCTTCAGCTTTGGGAACCAACCCAAATGTGATGACTGCAACAGTGAAACACGAAAAACATAGTACAGTTGTGTACACTTACCATAAATGTAGATGTTCAAGTGTATTCACTGTTGCTGTCCTGGGTTCCCTCTCTCCATCCCCCTTGTCTCTCTTTCATACTCTGTATCCTTACAAGGATGTTTTGGTATTTACTTTCTGCTGGTGGTGTTCTTCCACCATAACCCAGCTCTTGATAGGGCAAGAAAAACTGATGTAATGGCATTGGCTGCCTTAATTTACAACACTGACGACCTGACGTCAAGTCCTGGAGTGGCAGCAACTGACGCAGAAATACTAAACCTCTGGTATTCGGGCCGAGTGAGGGCTACCCTGGCAGGGATAACCCAAATGTGATGACTGCAACAGTGAATACACTTGAACATCTACATTTATGTAAGTGTACACAACTGTACTTTATGATTAGATTTTCTTATGTCATACAAGTGTTCATAAATTCTCTTAGACGGTTTCCTCTCCATTTTCCCCACATAGAATGAAAAACAAAAATCACCAAGAGCAAAGTGTACAAGGCCGCCTGTATTACAGTCACCTTTTTTACAAATAATTTTCATACGAAAACTATTGATCTGATGTAGTTAACTTCATTTGATCAGCAACCTGTGGGTATCGGATCCGACCTGGATCCGAGCCGGCAGCTTTCCAAGCTAAAGATCTGAGCTCCAAGCTCCTCCCCCTTACCCATAATACTCTGCTACCTCCTTCCAGTCCTCAGATCTCGTTTGCCACGGCTTTAACAAGCACGAGTTACGAGCTTCTGGCAGTTACGTAGTGAGTATTGGTTAAATTCTTGACTTTTGAAAAGATTTTGAGAGGTGTGTGTTTGTGATTGTTTAAACCCATTAGCCTAGCCTAATTTTAGTATATTCACCCCTCCCCTTATTCTTGTGTGCCAGTGTGTGTAGTTGTGGTTTTTGTTATGGCCGAAGGCCCTAAGGCCATTTTCTCCGAGTGCTCTGAGTGTGGCCATAAGCTCTTCCCAACCGATGGCCACACTCAGTGCGTTCTTTGCCTTGGGGTAGCGCATTTATCATCGGGCTGCCATATTTACGCAGCCTTTAACCCCTGGGCTGTGAGGGATAGGAGGAACAAGCTGATCCTGGTAGGTCTTTTACCAGCGGATTCTACTTCTTCCTACTCTCCCTCAGTGGCTCCAGCCACTGCTGCGGCTGTTCAGCCAGCTGTGCTATCTCCCCTGGCTTGGGACTCAACCTCCCACCATTTCCCAGGGAGAGAAGGACTCTAAGAGAAAAGAGAGGCTAGAGAAAGAGAGAGAGAGAGATAGGGATAGAGAGAGAAACATAGGAGCCACAAGCGGCAGGTCGACTCTGCCCCCTCGGCCCCGCCGGCTAAACTGCTCTCTTCTCCCCTGAAGATTCCTGGGTCTTCCCCCCTCTCGGCTCTGTTCCCCACATTTCCTGCCGGAGGAGCCCTGGCCATCTTCGAGGTCGTCGAGGCGGCCTTCCCGGCCAGCTTCGGCATCCTCTTCTAGGTCGACTCAAAGCCTCTCAGATGCTGACATGGATAGGATGATGCGTCGCTTCTTCCAAGCCCAGATGCAGATGGGAGTGCTCCTGCCTCCCCCCCCCCTCTCCGGGGGGAGCTCAGCCCCATTTTTTTGCCCCCATAGCTCCTTCTCTGATATATTATCGGGTTTTGGAGCCAACATCGGATCCGAGTACTCTGAGTCAGGGAGTCGGCACCGACAGTAGTTGTTACTTCAACGCCGGCCATGCCCTTGAGTTTGTCGAATCCCTTTTCAGATCCGAGCTCTCGGGGCCGAGAGCCATGCGTCAGATCCAAGGGGGTAGGTGTGTCTTCAGCTCCATTGCGGTCGGAGCACACTTCCCTTTCGGGTCCGATCGCGTAGGCACCAATGCCGATCCCCAACGCAGATCCCCGTTTTGGATCCGAGGGTGTTGCTCATGGAACCCAGAGAGAGCACTTCACCTTAGGCCTTGGACGTGGTGGAGAGGGTCCTCTCGAGAGGTTTGAGACCCCCTGCTCGTGCTACGGATCCAGCCACCATTCCCTCGCAGATGGGCTTGTCTTTCATCATCCGGCCCCAGGGACAGCCTGCGTCGACACCCCAACCAGTTCCACTGGAGGAACATGACCCTGTTGGTGAGCCCTCCTCGGACAGTCCCACAGAGGAGGTCCCTCACAAACGCAAGTGTAAGAGGAGGAACTTAGACTTCCCCGAGTCCCTCACGGAAGACGCCGATTTAGAGGAAGGGGAAGGTTTCCCCAGGTCACCCCCCCAAGGACGTCTCCTTTGGAGACATTATGGAAATGCTACACCTAAAGGGGGGGGGGGTCAGCCCAAAAGCTTTCCTCTGATGAATCTGTGTTTCTGGAGGTATTTGATGCAGGCCTGTCTACCTCTTGGGTGTCCTCTCCGCCTGACCTCCTGATAGACCTCATTACTACCAGGGCATGGAAGGATGACTGTACAGCCAATCCCCAGTTGACCAGAGAAGGTCCTTAGTTCCCCCGTGGATAGGACAGCATGGAGTAAAGGCTCCCCTGTAGATGCCATGGTGGTGGTGGCTGCCTCCAAGAAGGAACTGGCACAGGATAGTTCCTCGGTCCATCCTCCTGATAAGGAGTCTCCAACAATGGATCACATCGGAAAGCGGATGTTTGCTTCAGCTGTCTTTTCCTTAAGGGCGCTGAATTACTTGGCCCATGTGATTAGGCTTCAGCGGGATATGGTGAAGGAATATGCTGAGTCTCCCTCTGAGTCCATGTTGGCCGAGGACAAACGGACCTTCTCGATTCACATGGCCACTCTGAAATTGGTATTGAACACGTCTATGCGGCTACTCTCCCATGCCACGGAGGGGGCCGCTAGAGCCAGCGGATCAGGCATCGCCTTACGGCGTCCCGTCTGGCTCCAACTTTGTAGAACCCTTCAAGATGTCCTTCGCGAACGCTCCCTTTGGTTCTACCCTGTTTGGCAAGACCGTCTGCGATACATTAGTCCAGAGCGAGAAAGACGGGAAGACGCTGTCTGCCATTGGAATCCGCTTCTCGGCTCCTCAAAAGTCCTTTTCCAGGAACCAGAGAGGACAAAAGAAGATGTGGTTCTGGAAGTCTCAGCAGTCCCATTATGCTCTGGACCCTTCACCTTTCAGAGGCAGAGGGGGACAAGGTGGACGCCAGCCCAGAGGCATAGGGGAGGGCTGAAGAATTTTGGGTCGCAGGAACCTTTCTCTGATCGACTCATGCAGCAGCCCTGAGGGGTTGCCCAACTGCTCCTCTCTGGAGGCAGTCGGGGGGCATTTTTCGAAGCACCTGGCACTATGGGAGTCCATCATGACAGATTACTGGGTGCTTTGAATAATATCCAGAGGCTACTCTATTCCCTTCGTAAATCTTCCTCCTCAATCGAGGCGCCTCCCCGATGTTCCACCCAGTCAGAGGGAGTCTGCAGCTTTAGAAATAAAGAAGCTGCTAGAAAAGAGCAATCCAGCACGTCCCCCCAGACTAGTCCAGGTTAGGCAATTACTCCATGTTCTTTTTGGTGCCAAAAAAGACGGGGGGACTTGAGACCAATTCTCAACCTTTCTACAATGAACCTCTTTGCTGCCAAGGAAAAATTCCAGATGGTCACTCTTCAATCCATTTTCCCCCTACTGCAGGAGAATGACTGGATGTGCTCCATAGACCTCAAGGATGTGTACTACCACATTCTCGTGGACAGACGATCCAGGAGGTTTCTCCGCTTTCGGTTGGGAGCCAGTCATTACCAGTTCAGTGTCCTACCATTCGGCCTCACCACAGCCCTCAGGGTGATCACAAAGGTCGTGGCAGTTATAGCGGCCCACCTGCGGCTTCCGGGAATACAGGTTTTTCCTTACCTGGATGACTGGCTCCTTGCCGCCTCCACCAGGCATCTACTCTGCTCAGCCAGGGATTGCTTCCTGGTCTCAGCCTCCCAGTTGGGGATCACTATAAATTACAAGAAATCATCCCTTCAAACAATGCAAGTCCTGGACTTCATAGGGGCCAGAATAGATGCACTTCAGACCAAGGACTTCTTGACGTCAGACAGGCTTCGCAGCTTAACCCTTCACATTCTAGCACTCCTTCAATCTCCAGCCCCATCAGCGGAGTTAGTCCTGAGAGCCTTAGGGTCCATGGCAGCAGCAATCAACCTTTCGCCCTTAGCTCACTTGCACATGAGGGTCCTCCAGTGGACCTTGCAGGTCCAGTAGTCCATCCTTCAACACCCATTGGACTCCCCGATCACCCTCAGCAGAGTTTGCAGAAATTCCCTCATATGGTGGCTCCAATCTCGAGAACTTCGGGAAGGACGACCGTTCATAATGCTACAACCCCAAGCCACGGTAACCACAGACGCTTCTCGCCTTGGGTGGGGGGGGGGGGGCATTGCATGGGCAGAATTGTCCAAGATACATGGACTCAGACAAAGACCATTCTGCATATCAATGTTCTGGAGATGAGAGCGGTGCTTCTAGCGTTGCAAGCTGTTCATGCCATTCTCCCTCCAGGGACTATTGCAATTCAGACAGACAACATGTCAGTGGTCTGGTACATCAACAAACAGGGGGGACCAGGTCTTACCCTCTTTGCCGAGAGGCCATGAGAGTTTGGGATTGGGCGATATCCACCAACCGTTTTCTGTTAGCAATGCACATTCTAGGTCGGTCCAACATTCTAGCGGACAAGCTGAGTCGAACTATCCTCTCACCTTATGAGTGGTCTCTGAACCCCTTAGTAGTGAAACAGATCTTCCGCAAGTGGGGTCAGCCTTGCTGCGATCTCTTCGTATCGCCTTCAAACATGAAGTGCAGTGAGTTTTTTGCTCTAATCCCCCCCACTCCCTGGGGAAAAGCCCCTGAGACGCTCTAGTTCATGCTTGGCCATCCGGTCTTCTTTATGCTTATCCTCCTCTTCCTTTAATGACAACATTTTTACAGAAAGCTCGTTGGTTGGGGAATGCGATTATCCTCATAGCCCCATTCTGGCCTCGTCAAACCTGGTTCCCGTACCTACAGTCTCATCTTATATCTTATCTTAGATCTTAGATCTTAGATCCATTCCCGGATCTGATTTCTCATCCTTCGGGATTAGAAACTCCGAATCTGGACGACCTCAACCTCTCAGCTTGGTTGATCCAGTTCCATTAGTTGCCAGGACTCCAGGTAACTCGTCTGCAGTTAGATCCATCCTGGTAGCGGCGCATAAGCCTTCTACCAGGAAGGTTTACAACAGCAAATGGAAATGTTTCCATTTGGGCCTCGCATAAGAATTTAGATCCTTTCACTGCTCCCATTCCAGCAGTGCTTGATTTCCTATCTCATATTTTTCAGCAAGGGGCCAGTTCTTCTACTGTAAAGGTACAAATGGCTACCATTTCCCATTTTCACATTGGAGACAATCTTAGTCCTTTAGCTTCCACTAAGATTTGTAAGGCCTTCTTGAAAGAACCTTTCTTTTGAGACCTCCTATTAGGAATACTGTTCCCCCATGGAACCTAACTTTGGTCCTTCAGGCTCTAACTGGACCAGCCTTTGAACCTGCAGCTTCTGTTGATTTAAAATTCTTATGTTGGAAAACTGCTTTCTTAATAGCTATTACCTCAGCTAGAAGGGTGTCAGAACTCCAGGTCCTTTGTACTAAACCCCCATATCTTGTTTTCAATAAGGACAGAGTTTCTCTCAGGACCAACCCTTCCTTCTTACCTAAAGTGGCTTCCGAGGCGAACCTCAATCAGTCCATTAATCTACCAGTTTTCTTCCCTATCAGAATAAAGGGGAATACAAACTTCATTTGTTAGATGTTCATAGACAATTGTGCTTTTACCTGCACAGAACAGCTGCCTTTCGCAAGTCAGAGCAGCTCTGTTTCCTTTGTGAAGCCTTTCTTGGGTAAGCCAGTGTCGAAGGTGACTCTAGCTAGATGGATTTCTCACTACATTTTGCTCACATACAAGATATCTGGTCTGCCAGAGCCCTTAGGGGTCCATGCCCATTCTATGGCTACTTCTGTTGCATTCTGGTCGAGTGCCCTTGGATGACATTTGTTCTGCGGCTACTTGGGCTTCCTCTTGTACCTTTATCGCTCATTATAAATTGGATTTAATATCCAAAGGAAGGGCAGCTTTTGGCTCTGCAGTGCTCCGAAATATCCTTCCTTGAGGACCTCCCAAGTTTTTGGTAGCTGGGGACTCTGTCCCACTGGTTGCTGATCAAAGGAAGCTAACTACTTCAGATAAAGAAGTTATGTACTCACCATAACGTTCCATCTGAGTAGGTAACTTCATTTGTCAGCAACCAACCCCCCCCCCTCCTTCTCCCTAACCTGGTTCTTTGAATCCTAAAATGATCTCAACTTTTGGTATTCATTAGGTTAGGATGTTTCAGGTTGTTGTTTTATCTAGATGAAATTGTATAATTGGGCAAACGTGATCTGAGGACTGGAAGGAGGTAGGGTATTATGGGTAAGGGGAGGAGCTTGGAGCTCGGATGTTACCTACTCAGATGGAACGTTATGGTGAGTACATAACTTCTTTTTCAAAGTGACCTCCCCCTTATTAATGATGTACTGACAGTAATTACACCTGCCACATTTAGTTGTCCCAGTCTTTCAAAACTGTGGGCTTCTCTCTAACACTTCATTAATGTTCCTCTCATCTTTGTATGCAAAAGTGGGTGTTCCCTCTAGATGTTGAAATAGCTCTTCATCCGTTTTCAAAATCACCCAGTTCTTTGTAATAATATTTCTTATTTCTTGGTTAACCTCATTATACTTTATAACCATAGCATTTTGAAAGGAACCTGAGCCCAAGCTGTTTTTCTGGCCTATACTTGTTAGTAGATCCCCTGTTATCCTCTACTTCCTTCCTCAATGTTTTTAACATATCCACGGGGTACCCCCTATCTAGGAACATAGTTGTCATCTTATCCATTTCCTCCTTAAATAAGGTTTCATCAGAATTCATCCTAGCTGCTCGGATGAATTGTCACTTTACCGGGTGGTTCTTCCAGAATCTTGGATGTCCACTTCTGAAGTGGAGATAACAGTTTGAATATGTTTCTTTTCTGTATATACTAGTCACAAAAGCCCCGTTTTGTACTCTAAAGTGAATGGCTAAAAAGTGCATATCTTCAACATTCTTGTTATGTGTGAACCTTAAAAATGTTGTCGTGCCTTCTAAATAGCTCAAAAATGACTCAATTTCCATAGGATCACCTTTAAATACAAAACACGGGTCATCCAAAAATCTGGAATAGTTTGATCATAAGGTAGAATAAATAGAGCTCAGAATAACTTTTTTCTCCCATCCTAACATCACAGTATTTGCAAAAATAGGGGCTCATGCTGCTCCCGTTACCACCCCACTAATCTGTTTAAAGTATTCACCTTCAAAGTACAAGAAGTTGTTAGAACTAGCTCCATAAGGTCTATCAAAAAGCGTACCCCTTGGGCAGTAAACATTTTAGTTTCTAGAAGTGTTTCTTCAAACAGTTTTAATTTTCATGGTGGGGAATACATGAAAAAAGGTCAATTGCATCAACAATCAGGAGGCATGTTGAGTCAGTCGAACCATTAGCATCCAGTCTTGCAAGGAAATCCCATGAATCCCTTAGAATATGTGGTTGTTGACTCAGTACAGGCGTAACTTTCCTGTCTATATATACAGCTAAGGGATATGTTTTTGATTCTTGCGCTGCAGCTATTAACCTATATGATGGATCCTCTACATTTTTATGTAGTTTAGGGATACCAAACACTGCAGAGATTAGAGGATTCCTCTTGTTCAAAAAGTCTTAAATATCAGGGGTAATTACTCCTTGGAAAAAAAGTCAATCTTCCTGTGAGCTATATTAATCTCGTTCTTAAATACCACAATATAACGAGTTTTGTCAAGGAATATGTTCATAATTTTACTAATATAGTCAATATGTGTTGCTGTCATTACCCCTCCACCTTTGTCGGGTTTCATAACCCTGACAGATTTGTCTCTAGGTAACTCATCAAATAAGCAACGTTCTTTGTTGGTCAAATTCTGTGGGCTTCTTGTTTTACAACCATATGCCACACAGAGGTCCCTTTCACAGGCCTTCTCAAAAATCTGTAATGCCTTACTTAGTGGGGGGTTTGTAGTACTCTTCTTCTTAAATGGATGTACCCTCATGGGAATCGTGATGTCTCTGTTTAAGAAGGCCAAGTTCAACCTCCTAGTAAGTAATGTTAACTCAGTCGTTGTTTTTGCTATATTTCCTTTATATTTGGGAATAAATTTAGACCTTTTTTCAAACAGGTTAAAATAGGTGATATTAATCTCCCTATCTGTGAAGTTAAAAATGTGGAAACCATTACGAGTTAACATTTTTCCATATACCTTGTTTCAATACAATCCGTACTATCCTCTGCTGTCGTACAGTCTAGTAACTTGTCCTCTCCCTGTGTAATTCATTCTACCCCTCCCTCTTGATCTCCTTTGAACCTGGGGTAAAAAAATGTCCTCTTCCCCTCATATTCTGTATCCTCTCTGAAAGTCTGAGCATAGGGGAGCCATGACCTGTTGGTTCCAACCACTAACATCATGTTCCTCTGGGTAAACATCCTTTTCTACAGGTTCCTCCTCTTCAAAACTAGGTACTACTTCCATCCCAGTAATTACCTCATCATTGTCTATGCTCCTAACCAAGTCTGCGTTACCACTCAGGGGGTATGCTTTCTTCTCCCTATATTCATTACTATCCCGGAGTAATTTCTTTTCTTTTAATCACCTGAACCACATGCTTGTTGACATAAGAAAATATATTGTCAAAACTACTTTGGTATTCACAAAACAGTGAAGCACCTCTGAAAGAGTGACTCAAAAGTTTTGAAAATAAATCGAAAAAAATTAAGATCACTACAAATAGAAAATGCTTATTTAAAAGAATGTTTAGAACATTCACAGATCCTGAAGGGGTTAAGGTTGTATAAATTTCCATTCGGTGTGCTGCATGGTTCTAAGGAATATTTTTGTTTAATTGAGATGTTTAACAGGCATGGGACAGAAATGTTAGAATCTATAATTAAATTTAACAGTGAACGACTGGATGCTCTTTTGAAAAATGTTGCAAATTTGGAACAAGCTTTTACAAGTGCTTTACTGTTTTGTGAATACCAAAGTAGTTTTGACAATATATTTTCTTATGTCAACAAGCATATGGTTCAGGTGATTAAGAGAAAAGAAAATAAATTACTCCGGGACAGTAATGAATATAGGGAGGGGAAGGCATACCCACTGAGTGGTAACGCAGGCTTGGTTAAGAGTGTACACAATGATGAGGTAATTACCGGTAATATACAGGATGAAGTAGTACCTAGTTTTGAAGAGGAGGATCCTGTAGAAGAGGATGTTTACCCAGAGGAATGCAATGTTAGTGGTTGGAACCAGCAGGTCCATGATTCCCCTACGCCAAAACTTTCAGAGAGGATACAGACTATGAGAGGAAGGGGACATTTTTTATCCCAGGTTCAAAGGAGATCAAGAGGGAGGAGGAGAATGAATTACAGAGGGAGAGGACAAGTTACCAGACCATATGACAGCAGATAACAGAGGATAGCATGGATTGTACTGCAAAAAGGTGTGATGGAAAAATGATAACTCATAATGGTTTCCACATTTTTAACTTCACAGATAGGGAAATTAATATCACGTATTTTAACCTGTTTGAAAAAGGGTTTAAATTTATTCCCAGATATAAAGGAAATATAGCAGAAACAATGATTGAGTTAAAATTATTTACTAGGAGGTTGAGCTTGTCCTTAAACAGAGACATCACTATTCCCATGAGGGTACACCCATTTAAGAAGAGTACTACAAACCCCTCACTAAGTCATGCATTACAGATTTTTGAGAAGGCCTATGAAAGTGATCTCTATGCCACATATGGTTGTAAAACAAGGAGCCAACAGAATTTGACCAACGAGGAGCGTTGCTTGTTGGATGAGTTATCTAGAGACAAATCTGTCAGAGTTATGAAACCTGACAAAGGGGAAGGGGTAATGAATAGTGACACATATTGACTATACTAGTAAAATTATGAACGTGCTCCTTGACTAAACTCGTTATATTGTGGTATCTAAGAACGAGATTAATATACCCCACAAGAAGATTGATTTGTTCCCACATCACGCTCTTTTCCAAGGAGTAATTACCATGATATTTAAGACTTTTTGAACAACTGGAATTCTCTAAACCCAGCTGTGTTTGGTATCCCTAAACTGCATAAAAATGTAGAGGATCCACCATACAGGTTAATAGTTGCAGCGCAAAGATCAAAGACATATCCTTAGCTGTATATATAGACAGGACAGTTAAGCCTGTACTGAGTCAACAACCACATATTCTCAGGGATTCATGGGATTTCCCTAGCAAAACTGGATGCTAATGGTTTGAATGACTCGACTTACCTCCTGACTGTTGATGTAATTAACCTTTTTTCATGTATTCCCCACCATGAAAGTTTAGAACTGTTCAAAGAAGCACTTCTAGAAATTAAAATGTTTACTGCCCAAGGGGTATGCTTTTTGGTAGACCTTATGGAGCTAGTTCTAACCAACAACAATTTGTACTTTGAAGGTGAATATTTTAAACAGATTAGTGGGGTGGCAATGGGAGCAGCATGCTCCCCTATTTTTGCCAATATTATGATGTTAGGATTGGAGAAAAAAGTTTTTGGATGACCTGTGTTTTGTATTTAAAGGTGATCCTATGGAAACTGAGTTATTTTTGAGCTATTTAGAAGGTCCGACAACATTTTTAAGGTTCACACATAATAAGAATGTTGACAGTATATACTTTTTAGACATTCACCTTAGAATACAAAATGGGGCTTTTGTGACTAGTATATACAGAAAAGAAACATATTCAAACTGTTATCTCCACTTCAGAAGTGAACATCCAAGATTCTGCAGGAAGAGCCTGGTAAAGGGACAATTCATCCGAGCAGCTAGGATGAATTCTGATAAAACCTTATTTAAGGAGGAATTTGATGAAATGACATCTGTGTTCCTATATAGGGGGTAACCTGTGAATATGTTAAAAACATTCAGGAAGGAAGTAGAAGATAACAGAGGATCTAGATTCCCCTGTATTCTGGGTAAGCCTAATCTACTAACAAGTATAGGCTATAACAACAGCTTGGGTCTGATTCCTTTCAAAATGCTTTGGTTATAAAATATAACAAGGTTAACCAAGAAACAAGACATTATTATAAAGAACTGGGCGATTTTGAAAACGGATAGAGAGTTATTTCAACATGTAGGGGGAACACCCACTTTTACGTACAAAGGTGATAGGAACATTAAGGAAGTGTTAGAGAGAGGCCCACAGCTTTGAAAGAGTGGGACAATTAAATGTGGCAGGTGTAATTACTGTCAATACATCATTAATAAGGGGAGGTCACTATGAGCAATAGTTTTCGTAAGAAAATTATTTTTAAAAAAGGTGACTGTAATACAGAGGTGGCCTTATGTACTTGGCTCTCTGTGATTTTTGTTTTTCATTCTGTGTGGGGAAAATGGAGAGGAAACTGTCTAAGAGAATTTATGAACGCTTGTATGACATAAGAATATCTAACTATAACAACACATTATTTAAACATACTTGCGTTTGTGAAGAGTGCAAAAAGTTTGTCTTTGGTATTTTGGAAGAAGTTCCAGTAGAAGCCAGAGGAGGAGCTTGGGAAAACAGGATAGAATACATGAAACTACTATGGCAGCTTAGATTGGATGCAAGCAAAAGCTGGGTTTAAATGAGTATGTTTCAATTTATTTATTTTTATTTATTTATTTATTTTACATTTGTTAACCGGGCTAGTCTAACTGGATATATTTCCATTTTCAGTAGAGGCCCGGGGAGAAAAGCTCCACATAGACATAAAACAATTACATAGGATGCAAAAAAGATGAGCATAAAAATAAGGAGGGAATAAACAGTATATGGAATTATATTATGGGATTAAAAATTGCACACAAAAATCACACCTGCACAACAAATGCGCACAACATTCATGAAATAAAAATGCACAACTTATTTAGCATTATTTAACATTTTAAGAAAGTAAAAGAAAGAAAGAAAAGACATTAAAAGACAATGGAGTAAGTAGATTAGTTACTTATATAAACTCCCAGCAGTCAGAGTATTGCAATCTGGAGGAGAAGGATAGTAGAGTGGTAAGTCTTATATAGTGGAGAAATAAAATAGAAGGTAACAGGAGTAGAAGAGATGGAGGAGAAGTGGAATTGAGGAATATATGGTTTCAGTCTGGGTTAAGGCAGGGACATAGCCAGTGATTTCTAAGGTAAATTCTAAGCTTTTGTTTGAAAAGGACAGGAGATAGAATAGAAGTCAGTTCAGTGGGGAGTTGATTCCAGTATTTACTAATGGTGTTGGAGAAAAGGGAGTCACCAGCAAGGTTATTGGATTTAGTTAAAGTTACTAGGAGTTTGCTAGAGGAGCGAAGTGAATTCACGTTAGAATAAGGGGTAAAGAGATTAGAAAGTACAGGAGTATTGTTAGGCAGATAAAAAGCTCTTTGGACAATGGTAAGTTGGGAAAGAAGCAACATGTTTTTTAATTCAAGCCAGTGAAGTTGTTGTAGGTTCAGGCAGTGGTGAGTTCTGAATTGATTACCAGTAACAAATCTCGCTATACTATTGTAGGTGTTAGTCAGTTTAGAGAGATTATTTTTCTTCAGGTTAGTATAAATTGGTGAGGCATAGAGGAGAGTGGAAATGAGATGAGAGTGTGCCAAAGTAGCTTTGGCTGTTGGGGTTAAGAATTTTTTAATTCTGTAGAGGGAGCCCAATTTTCTATTTACAGTTTTAATGGTATTGTTTATGTGAGAATCAAAGGTAAGATTGTTGTCGATCATCACACCTAGCAGTTTGGTAGAAGAGTCGGCTGATATGAGGGTGTTGTTAATAGATGAGATAGAGAAGTCTAATGGGGGGGATCTAGTAGTGGGTTTGAAAAGGAGGAGTTTCGTTTTTTTGGCATTTAGAAGTAGGCAGCGTTTTAAGAACCATGCTTCAACAGTATGGAATACATTTTGAGTAATAGTTTGAAGCTCTGGGATGGTTTTAGCAGAGCAAATGAGTGTGGAGTCATCTGCATATTGTATGCAAGTAGCTTGGGGAATAGCTACTTGTAAGTCATTTATGAAAAGGGAGAATAGAAGGGGTCCGAGAATAGAGCCTTGTGGGACACCAAGAGAGATAGGGAGAAGACAGGAGAGTTTGTTATCCCAGAGGACAGCATGTTTCCTGTTAGTAAGATAGGAAGTGAACCACTGGATGGCGTTTGGTTCTAAAGCAAGAGATTCCAGGATTTTTAGGCGGAGGGGGTGATTGACCATGTCAAAAGCTTTTGATAGGTCAATAAAGAGTGCTGAAGATAGGATATTATTATTGCGGTTTTTGTTAATGAAGTCAGTAAAGGAAAGGAGAGCAGTGGTAGTACTGTGAAAAGGCCTGAAACCATGTTGACAGTGAGATATAATGTTGTATTTAGTTAAGTGATTCATTAACTGGTGGTGAATACATTTTTCCATGATTTTTGCTAGTGGAGACAGGAGGGCAATGGGTCTGTAATTAGAATATTCTGTTGAGTTTCCACCTTTATGTAAGGGTATAATATGTGAGATTTTCCAGATATCAGGGATGGTTCCTTCTTTAATGGTTCTGTTTATAAGAATAGATATGGAATAGGCTATTTCTGTGGCTGCTTTTTGAAGGAATTCAGATGGAAGTTGGTCAGCTGATGGGGTACATGGTTTAAGCTTTTGAATACATTTTTGGATAAAGGTGGTGGAGATGGGCTGTATTATGAAGGTTGGTAGATTAGAAGAGGCAAGTGGAGGAACGTTAGAATTGTCCGTAGAAAAGTGAGAGGCTAATGAGTTGATAGTATCAGTAAAAAAGGAGTTGAAAGCATTGGCAGTTTCCCTATACTAAAAATGAGGGTGGCAAAGCTTGTAATAGTTTGACACTGTGTTATTTTAAAGGAAAGATTGTATATAAATAGGTAATATTGCCTTCTAATTATGGATGTTTGTGAAATGTAAGGAAGAAAAAGGGTTAAAAGCAGTTTTAACAATGTGATTGGATAATTCACGTTTTTTAAGAAGTATATAACTTGTTTGATTTTAATGGTTATTTAGTTCTGAAGAAGTCCTGGAGTGGGACTAAAGTGCTCAACTCTCAACTTATTGACAATAAACGGATTTATACAACTCTTGAGCTGGATACCATGGAGTTCTTTTGGTTAATGGCTAAAATGTGTACTACTTTAAGCAAAAGTTCAAGAATAAAGTCCTAGATCCCCAACTTGCATGATGGCTGCACTCTGATCAATAGGTTGATAAGCACTCTCCCAGTGTGAAAACTGCATTTTTTTAAACAGTCATTTGCTGGCTTGGAATTGCATAGTCTATTTGCCAACAAAGTAGGAATTTGGTGAAAGTAACAAAAATCAATCAGAAAAAGAGAATAAAAAATGAGACTGGGAAGAAAGCTGCAGCTGTTCAGTAAAATAAATAATTAAATAAATAAAAGTTCAAGTTTAAACTTTGGTACAATAGATGGCTTCTAATAATGTAGAGAAAAAATAAATCAAATGCACTTAAGAGTTTAAAGTAAGTAAATCAGTGACAGAATATATACAAATAACAAAAGGCTGGTAAAAATAAAGGAAAATGCATCTATTCAGATGAGCAGATAAAACTGCAAAAATCAGTGACTGAAATAAAGAAAAGCTTATGGAGCATGAAATTTCTCAAGCAGATTCATTTAAAAAAAACAGTAGTTCATAGGTTCATACTAGGCTATCTGCCCTAGGGCATTTATAAGCCTAGCCAGAGTTGTGTGGCTTTCACCACCCCTTAGGTTGAAGAATACTATACCCATTAGTTTGCCGTGCCTCTGTCCAGCAGTGATACAGAGATGATCCCCAGGGTAAACCTACGATCTCCCATCCACTGGTCAAGATTCCTCTTGAACAGAGCCAGCGAGGTGCTCTGTCTCACATGGACTGGGATTCTGTTCCACAGCATAGGGAGTCTCTGGGTGATGAATCTGTCCCTCCAGCACGTCCTATTTATATCCGTGTTGAGGTTTAAGTCTCTTGCTCTTGTGGCTCTGGTGGATTTGGATTTTTTGAGGTGGAGCATGTCCATTAATTCCGGGTTGGACATGGCCTTGTATGTCAGGCACAGGTCACCTCTGAGCAGACGGTATGCGACTGAATAGAGCTGGAGTTTCTTCAGTCGGGCAGCATATGGCATATTTTTGAGCCCCTTTATCCTTTTGGTGAGGAACTTTTGGGGTCTTTCCAATTGCTGCAGGTGTCGGGTAAGATACATTCCGAATGGGGCATTGTACTCAATCATTGGTCTGATAAGTGAAGAGTACAGGGGATCAATGACCTCCCTTGATCTGGATGTGAATCCCTTCATAATCAGGTGGGCAATGTAGAAGGTCCTCCTAACCACTTTGGCAATGTGAGTGTCAAAAGAAAGGTTACTGTCAACTTGGGTCCCCAGGTCCCTGATGACCTCTTCTGTGCTTAATGGATTGCCACCTATGTGGTAACTTGGGGTTACCTTGTTTTTACCAAAGGGTATGACTATACATTTTTTGGCGTTTAGCTTAAGGCCATGGCTCTGGCACCAGTTATCCATTTCTATGAGACCTCTCTGAAGGATATCTGTGCCTGATGGATTTTCAACTATGGCGCCCAGTTTGCAGTCATCTGCAAACTTTGTCAGCCACAATCCTCCTATGTTTGCCTGCACTTCTGAAAAGTAGATGCTGAACAAGAGGAGGCCCAGGACTGAGCCCTGTGGGACACCACTTGTGACCGGCTTGGAGTCTGACATGGCACCAGCAACTCTAACCCTGTGGGTTCTGTCCTTGAGCCAGTTTGCAACCCATCTTGTGACATATGGGTTTACATTTAAGCTGGTGAGCTTTTCTATGATACCCGAGTGGGGTATTGTGTCAAAAGCTTTTGCAAGGTCAAGGTAGGCTGTGTGAACTGCCTTACCCTCATCAATGGCCTTGGTGACTGTTTCAAAAAAGTCCACCAAGTTCAAGAAGCATGATCTGCCCTTGACAAAGCCGAATTGGGTAGGATCCAATGTCTGTAGGTCCCCTATGTCTTTATTTATGAGTTCCATTATGATCCTCTCCATAGATTTGCAGACCAGGCTTGTTAAGCTTATGGGGCGGTAATTACCAGGGTCTGTAGAAGCACCGCCTTTGTGGAGTGGGACCACAGTTGCCGTACGCCACTCTTTGGGTACGTATCCTGTGGTAAGGCTAAGATTAAACAGCAGCCTTATGTGTGGGTTTAGTTCCTCATTGAGTTCGTGTAGCACACAGCCGGGGACACCATCCGGTCCCATTGATGCTGTGTTTTTAGCTTTAGAGAGAGCAGCTCTCAACTGGGCATTTGAGATGATTGTGAGGCTACACTCTGCTGGGATAGATATTTCTCCTTTTGGGGGGGGGGGGGGAATTTGCACTGAACCTGTCTGCCAGTATGTTTGCAATGTCTGTGGTTTCAGTGATTTTTGTATTATTTTGGACTAATTCTGAGCATATCTGGGAGTTTCCACCCAGATTTCTAACATAGCTAAAGAAGGCCTTAAGATTGTCTTTTGAGTCCTTGGAGATTTTTCTCTCAAAGTTGGCCTTGGATGATTTTATGAGTGATCGTAGTTTTTTACTAGTATTGATCAGAGATGTCTTCCCTTTTAGGGATTTTGCTCTATCTTGTAGTAGCTTTCTCCTCTTGTTGTAAAGTTTGTTTATGGCTGGGGTCCACCAGATCGGGCGCCTGCCTTTGGTGGAAAGGTTCTTGATTTTATTTGGGATTGCTTGATCCATGCAATCCTGGAGGTGCTCGTAGAAAGCATTTGTAAGGGATTCAGCAGCGTGGGTTGTGGTTTCCAATGGCTCAGGGGCCTTGAAGGATACCACACCAGTCTTAAGAAGTGTGAAGTTGGCTTTTGAGAAGTTCTTCACTGTAGTCTTTTTTGTTGGGGGTGGGGGCGGGATGTGGATCTCCAGTGAGATTAGTTTATGGTCTGATCTCACAAATGAGGGATATACTTCCGGTGTGGAGCATTTTGTCCCCATGTTTGTGATGATCAGGTCTAGTATATTTTCACCTCTTGTGGGAATGGTGACAAGTTGTTCCATAGCATTTGAGTTTATGAACTCCAGGAACCTTTGGGCTAGGGTATTGGGGCTTGAGTAATGTTCCCAGTCTATGTTTGGGTAGTTGAAGTCACCCAATATGATGGTGTTTGGAGAGACATTTATACTCTCCAGTGTCTTCCGGAAGGCTGTGTGGGGTTCCTGAGTTTGAGAGGGTGGCCTGTAACATGCTACAAACTGTAGAGCAGTTTTGTCTATGGTTAATTGCACCTGAATGGTCTCTGATGCTTCGTGAGTTGCCACCAGCCTGGAGGTGTGGGTATCCTTGATGAATATGGATACACCCCCTCCTTTTGTGGTATGGTCCGGGTTTTGGGGCCAGAATGCATGATATGAGGTAAAACCTGATAGTGCCGGGGTGCTCTCAGGAGCCTTGAACCAGGTTTCAGTCACAGCACAGACATCAATGTTCTCCATACTGAGGAGGGCTTGAGGCGTGCATCTTGAGATTTAGACTTCTGGCATTGAACAGCATTACCCTTAGTTTTTTTCCATTATTGTTTTCTAGGGCGGTGGGTTTAGAATTTGAGCCTTGTCTAAAAAAGGCACTATGGGGGTGGCAAGAGCCTTTGCCAATGTCCGAAAACCCAGGGGTGACAGGTGCAAGCCGTCCCTTGCGAAGCAGCGTGGCTTGTCAAGCATGTCATTCCAGGCAGACAGACATTGGATCCCCTTAGAATGACACCAGAAATTAAGCCAATTATTAAAACTGATCATTTTGTCTCTGTATTGTGGCATAATTCTTGGTGAAGGTAGGATACTGCTCAGGGTCAGGGTCATACCAGCCTGGGCTACATAATCTGAGAGCTCCTCTATGTCTCTCTTCATGTAGTCCAGGGAGGTACGTCTCAGGTCATTCACACCGGCATGGACAATGACTGAGTCATACTTGTACTTGCTGTGGAGTGACCTGAGTGCTTGTGTTATGTGGCGGATTCTAGCGCCCGACAGGCAGCTTACTGTGACACTCTCCTTGTTCAGTCTGGTGAGTGGGACGTCAGTGTGTCTGACTATGGAGTCACCTATGACAAGTGTGTCTGGCATTGTGTTTGGCCTTAAGGGCTGTGACTGATTTGCACACTGACTTTGTGATCTATGTGTTGCTTGTGTTATGTCATGAGGTGGCAGTTGTTTGGGTGTCTGCTTTGGAGGCCTCTGCTGTTTTGGTAGATTTTTGATCAGTGCCTCCGAGTATGTCTTTGTGTGTTTATGTGTTTGATTTGTAGTTGTGATAGTTTTATGTGAGACTGGGTTTATAGTGTGTGTGGTTACCTTCTCCTCCTGTCTGGTTTTGCCAGTCCTGAGTTGAGAGAGCTCAGCCTCCAGTTTGGCTATATAGTTGCATCTCTCACATGTATTTGTGTTTTGTGGGAGGAGGAGAGGGTTGTCTGTGTACATGAGGCAATTGTAACATTGCCTCAATATTCCCAGATTCACCAGCTGAGCAGGAGAGGACGCTAGCAACTGACCCTTTGACATGCTAGAAGAAATGAAAAAGTTTGCTGTGTAACTGAGTCAGAAAGGACCTATAGGGAAGTGGGTACTCAAGGGGGTTTTAAGCTAGTGAAGTACTTTGTATAATATATAAGTGCTTTACCTGACTAAAAAATGCTTTAGGAACAAGTGTTGAGCTTTACAGATAGAGAATAGACTGTTTAGATTAAAAGTAGAGCAGTTCTAAGGGAAAAAATGAAGAGCAGACTTTACGGAGCCAGAAATAGTTTAACCGGCGCTGCCCGATGGTGCTCTAGTGGCAACTTCGTGCTAAATGCAGAAAAGGCAATAAGTCAGTAGTACAGGCTAGCACACTTTAGTGGGCAGCCAAACAATTAAATTAAACAGCAAACAAACACTTTTCGACTTGAATTAGACTAATTTCGACTAAAATGTACTTTTAAGTGCAGATAATAAAAAATGCAGTAAATAACTATGAAAACAGTTAAAGCTTGCTCTAGGTAAGCAGTAGAAGGTAAAACAAATATAAAAAACAGCAGGATACTTAATCAGGAAAGCAGTCGCTTTTTGTCAGCTCTCTTTAGCCAGGAAGACTCAACAGGACCACGTGGAGCTGTGTCTGAGCAATATGGCTTCAAAAAAATGCCAGAGGCAGATTTTAACCAGGGAACTTCAAAAGAGCTAGAAATGGTCCAAAATGACCAATTACTACAGCTTCTTGTGCTGAGGTCACTTCCCTCAAGGAGGCTATTCAAGGCTCCCCACTCCCACTGGTGAGCTAAGAAACTACCTTCTATCCAAGTAAGGCAATGGACAACACAGGAACTACAACACAGCCCAGGATACAGTAAGGCCTGTAAACTGGTCTTACTAGTTTAGGAGAGGCAGGAAAACAAGGAATATTTTTTTGTTTTTTTTGTTTTTAAATAGAAACACACAGAAATGCAGAAAATGCAATAGGTCAGTAGTACAGGCTAGCACACTTTAGTGGGCAGCCAAACAATTAAATTAAACAGCAAACAAACACTTTTCGACTTGAATTAGACTAATTTCGACTAAAATGTACTTTTAAGTGCAGATAATAAAAAATGCAGTAAATAACTATGAAAACAGTTAAAGCTTGCTCTAGGTAAACAGTAGAAGGTAAAACAAATATAAAAAACAGCAGGATACTTAATCAGGAAAGCAGTCGCTTTTTTTCAGTTCTCTGTAGCCAGGAAGACTCAACAGGACCACGTGGAGCTGTGTCTGAGCAATATGGCTTCAAAAAAATGCCATAGTGTTAGAAGACAGATCACACTGAGAAATTATAAAATTTTCTGCTGTACTAGAGAAATGGAACAGACTGTATTCATTTTATGAAAGTACAAATAAGTAAATGGGCTGGCGTTCCACAGTAGGATTTAATTAAAAGGGCACATAATGTGTATGCTCCAAGCCTGGCCTTGAGAAAGTAGTCAAGACCTACATTAGTAAAGTGCAGTTATACCAGTAAGAATATTTTTCATGGTAAAATTGCAACAGAAATGATATATATATATGTGTGTGTGTGTGTGTGTGTGTGTGTGTGGTGTATAAACTGGATATTGCACAGTGTATGGGGAAGTGACTATTCACTGTGCAACAGGCAAAATCAAAGTAACTTTGTCCCAGCAATGAGGGAATGGTGAGAAGCAGTTGAGACTCCAGCAGCTGTATCCAGCCATCTCCAGAATATTTTTCCTGCAATATCAAATACATTTTTGGATGCAGAACAGGCTAAGGAAGAAAATAAAAAAAGATAAGCCATGAAAGAGTGAGGCAGCAAGCAGAAAGTCACTCCTCTGATAATAACAAAGCCCTGAGTGATTTTTTTTCCATTGTTCTAAAGAAAAATGATTGAGTGACTGAGAATAGCAAGGAGCTGACTGGAAGAATCAAGAATACTTTGGAGTTGAACTAGAGGCTGGTTTTGATCAATAGAGAAGATTAGGAAAAAGAATAGCAACATTATGAAATCAATGAATAAATGCAAATCATCATTCACTTTAGGTATATGATTAAACGTGAAATGTGGCTTTAGAAGAAGAGGTGGCTGTGAAAGATTGGGATTTTGTTTATGGTTAAACTGGTAGGTGAACTGCAAAACATATAACCCAGTTAGCATTAATGATTGCAGGGACACTGAGGGGACTGAAGAAGTAACTAAGTAAAATAGTTTCTGTTCCTATTAATATTTCCGTAGGATTTAATAATATAAGTTGCATGTTGTATTGTAAAGCAGATTTTTATTAGAAGCAGTCATGGATATTTTAAATGTGATATGGGGAGACTTATCAGTGATTGCCGTAAATGTTAGACATTAAAGAAAATATATTTTACTAACTGTAAAATAGCCAAGCTTTATACTGTAAGAACTAGAAAAGCTGAAAAAGGACATTAACATTAATGTAATGTTGTCATAGTGGGCTGCTGGGATGTGGGATGTAAACATAAATTAATCACATTATATGTAGACTAAATGCAATAATTTCCCCTGCGTTTACAGGAGTGTATCTCTAAATTAATGTCCATAGTTTCAGCTATACCCAGTGGTTCTTTTTAAATAAATAGGCTTGAAAATAGGAGAAGTGATGAAGGGTGGAAAATGTAGAACTGATGTCTGTTTTCATTCTTTCCTCAACTCTTGTGTTTGGATCCAATCCATTAAGTACTATATTAAACTTCTATTATGCTTCCTCCCCGTTTCCTTTCTAAATTTTAAAGTACTAGTGTACTATATAGTTTACCATCATTGGTAGTTTCCTTTCTGTACTCTTAGTACATCTTTATATACCATTGTTGGTATTTTCCTGTCTAAACTTTTTCCCTTTCCAAAAAAAATATATAAATTCTTTATTCTCTTCATCTGCAAGTATGGTGGAGAAGCCCTCGGGTTTCAAGAAATCTACAGCCTGTGGTCACAAAAGTCCCTTATGTGATGTGCATGCTAAATTTATTTATTGTCTAGGCCCTTCACATCTTGATGCCATTTGTGATATTTGTAAGCGTTTTAACCATGGGGCTCTTATTGACTGGCAAAATAAACTGATTCTCAAAGGCTTGCTGCCTTCTAAGTCATCTTCTACCACATCTTCTGGGTCTTAAACCCCCATGAGTTCAGAGACTAAAGCCTCTAGGAAGCATTCCCTGGTACCATCTACTTTGTCAGCTCCAAGTTCTGAACCGCCGAAAAAACAAACCAAGAAGAAACTTTGCAGTGTGGAAGGTGTGATGTTCACTTCCTAAATTATGTTATGCACTTTGTTCACTTAATAAAAATCGAACTGTAAACTACAATTGTAAAATACATGCTACAAAATAATCAAATAGAAAATGGTATATAGTTCACAGTTGAGTTAAAAATGGAATATCCTTTATTGAAACACACAAACTTAGGCCCTTAAGGAAGGGTTCCATTTTTGTGGTGATCCTAGCCAACTTATAGCCCTGGGACTTAACATATTTCGTCCTGGTGAGATGGAGAGACTTATTATGTAGCAAGAGGTTTACTCTGGTAGGTTTTCTGTAAAGATCTGTGTCAATTTTACCTTGGTCTAAGTCTTTAGTCATCTGCATATCTAAGAAGACCGGCGAGGTGAGGCTCTGGGAAGAGGTGAAATGCAGAAAGCTGGGTAGTTTGATTTGTATAGCTAATAAACTCTTGTAAGTTAGCATTGTCTCCTTTCCACACAATAAAAGTATTGTCAATAAAGCACAGATACACCGTGATATGTTGCATGTATTCTCTTTTGTTATAAACATAATCTTCCTCCCTAAGGCTATGATGGCTAGGTTAGAGGCCATAGCTGCCCCCATTGCTATACCAGTCTTTTTTTATAGTAATTTCCATTAAACATAAAGAAATTGTAGCTAAATGCCTTATCTAAAAGTTTACATGTTCTTTCATGTTGTCAACAATAGAGCATATGTGCAACACCTCATGGTGTATCTGTGCTTTATTGATGATGCTTTTTATTGTGTAGAAAGGAGACAGTGCTAAGTTAGAAGAGTTTATCAGCTATATGAATCAAACAACCAGCATCCTGCATTTCACCTCTTCCTACAGCTTCACCTTGGTGGTCTTCTTAGATGTGCAGACTACTAAAGTCTTGGATCAAGGTAAAACTGACACAGATCTTTACAGAAAACCTACTAGATTAAACCTCTTGCTACATAATAAGTCTCTCCATCCCTCCAGGAAGAAATATAACGTTAAGTCCCAGGGCTATAGGTTGGCTAGGATTACCACAAAAATGGGACCCTTCCTTATGAACGTATGTTTGTGTGTTTCAATAAAGGATATTCCATTTTTAACTCCGTTGTGGGCTTCCTATTATTTTCTATTTGATTATTTTGCAGCACGTATTTTACAGTTATATTTTATAGTTCACTTTTTAAGTGAACTAAGTGCATAACATAATTTAGGAACTGAACATCACACCCTCCACATTGTGAAGTGTCTTCTTGATTTGTTTTGGACCCAGTATGAGTTGCATACTGGATTTTTCTGAGACTTCAAGGGATACCACATATTTCTGTTTTTGAACCTCCAAAAAAACTATCCAAAACTTTGGATCCTAACTCCTTGGATCCGAAGATCAGGAAAGGCAAGTTTACTTGGATGTGATCGCCACTCTTAGTTCCGGATCCGATTACATCCAGGTTGCCCTATCCCTTTATGAAACACTCTGCTAAACACTGCCATTCCAGACTGTCCTCCATAGCGTCCTCGACCCATTCTTCCAGATGCAGTTCCATTGATTGCTCTACAGTCCATGCAGTCCTTTCCAGTCTGTCACATTCTTTTATCATTCCCACAAACTTTTCCCTAGGAAACTTTACAAAAGCAAATGGAAAAGATTTGTAATTTGGTCAGAACAAAGACATGTAGATCATTTTTCCTGTTCTGTATCTAAAGTTCTGGAATTCCTAGTCTCAGTTTTCAGTGAAGGAAGTAGCTCTTCTTCTGCTAAAGTACAATTAGCTGCCAGCTTGCATTTTCATATAGGAGTAAATAATTAATTTCTACCATCCTACAAACTTTGTAGAACTTTTATAAGAGGAGCTTTTCTCCTTAGACCTCTGGTTAAAGATCCTACTCCCCCTTGGGATGTAAATGTAGTGTTGCAAGCTCTAACACAGTCCTCATTTGTGCCTTCAGTCAAAACTGAGCTAAATTTTTTGTAAACTTTCTTTTTAGTAGCTGTTACATCTGCCAAGAGTTTCAGAATTACAGGCCTTATCTTCTAAACCTCATTATTTAATTTTTCTTAAAGACAGAGTATCCTTTATAATGACTAATCCTTCCCTTCTTCCTAAGGTGGTGTCAGAATCCAGTATCGATCAAACGTTCATTCTGCCAGTCATTTTTGCAAATTTTTCAAAGGAGAGTATATCCTACACCTGTTGGATGTTCACAGATAATTACATTTTTTATTTACATAGAACAAAAGATTTTAGAAAAACAGCACAACTGTTTATATGCTTTTCAGATTCAGAACTGGGTAAATCAGTCCCCTGTTTATGATAAATTGGGAATGTCTTTATCGAAACCTCCAAGAGCACATTCGCCAAGATCCATGGCTACTTCATTTTTTTGTCTAGATCTTTTCTAGATGATATTTGTGCAGCAGCAACTTGGGCTAATCCTTATACATTTATTGCTCATTACAAATTGGATCTGGTCTGAAGGTGCAGAGCAACATTTAGTTCAGCGGTACTCAGGAATATCCTTCCTTAGAGTTGGTAGCTGGGGGACTTTGTCCCAAAAGTTGAGAAATGAATGAAAATTGACAACATCACATAAAGAAGTTATGTACTCACCATAACATTCCATCATTGTTGTCCATTTTCATTCTTCCTCAACTGCCCTCCCACCAACCCTCTCATTATTGTCTTTTGGAAGGATCAGGATGCTAAAGGAACTTATTTCCTTTGTTTGAGTCCCAAAGTTGTGTGTGCCATCTTAATAATTTCTTCCTTCCTTTTTAATTCTCTACGGATTTAGAGTCAGCAAACAAGATCTGAAGTATGTGAGGGAGTAGGACATTATGAGAAAGGGAGGAGCTCGAGAGCTTTCAGTGAATCATGAGCTGGTAAAAGCAGCCGAGTCAGATCCAAGGATCAGATTCAAACCTGAGTGTTGATAAAGAATGAAAATGGACAACACAGATGGAAAGTTATGGTGAGTACATACATAACTTCATTTTTCTTGTATTTGCAAATTCATTAGCAACTTTCTTCTAACAGCAAATGCTCTCACTGGAAGACGAGAAGTCTTCAGGTGCAAGCAATTAACTATGAGAAGTCTGAACGGTTTATTCTGAGTGAAATTTGCAAAAGATACTTTCATGCATCTGCATAGTTAGCTTTTTTATTACCAACTGCCTTTAATAGAAGACAAGTT
Organism: Protopterus annectens; assembly: GCF_019279795.1. NCBI lineage: Eukaryota > Metazoa > Chordata > Ceratodontiformes > Protopteridae > Protopterus > Protopterus annectens. The sequence goes on from NC_056747.1 coordinate 611,991,435, forward strand.
GTCTGCAGGTGCAAACAGTTATGTGAAGTCTGAATGCTATGTACAAGGTATGTTGCACTGAACATTTAAAGTTACATTAATAATCAGTTCAGTGAAAAAGTTTCAGACTTTGGAAAGTGAGTAAGCTATATATGTAGTTTCCCCATGTGGCAATAATATGTTAATGCATTTAATATAGCAGTGCATAATGTGTTTATTTAAATGAAGCCAGTGCGCTTTTGTCTTAGGGTTAAAAGTTAATGTTTAACAAAACACGCAAATTGTTTTTCACATCTGGAAGAAAAATGGAAATAAAAAAGAACAGAGCAATAAGTGAAAATAGGAACGTAGGCTGTATCTTGAGTTTTATCCTAGGGTAACCTTTGTTACAGGATATCTAATGCTTGTGGGTGCAACCATCAATTTGGGGGTATTTGCTCCTGTCTGGAGGAGTAAACTTCATTTTTGAAAATGTACATAGTTTTTAGTTTGTTGTAAGTTAAAAGATGATGGGGGTTCTTTAAATCTATTTTTTCATTTGTTTTCATTGAAGAAAATCTTTAAAATAGAACACAGGTTCAAACAAGAGATGAAAAGATGGCAACTGCATAAAAGAGCAGCTTACCAAACATTAGGGTGTGCATGTAAGCTAAACGTTGAAAAAACACATTCAGAAGAACTGCTATGTATAATAGGTGTGCTTTCTAATATAATAGCTACTCTGTTTGCATTAGAATTAAATGTAAATTGCCTTACAGGTACATACAAAAAGCAAAGAGTATTGAGTTATGTAGGGTGTAAAGAGCAATGTTGCAGGGACACATTTGGGTAGAAATTAATGTGTGAATTTGACAAAGAAAGGATTTCAGGGTTTGCATTCAGAGTACCAGGGACAAAGGAAAATGGAAGTAATAACATGCTGATTACTAAATGGGCTCCAGCAGTGCTAGAAGAGGGGAAAATACAGTGATGGTAGATTTTTGGTAGTAAGAGATTTTTGGTATATATATATATATATATATATATATATATATATATATATATATATATATATATGGCTTACAATCAAAATGTGGAATGGCAGTTTTAAGACGGTCACTTGTTGAAATTGCGGCACTCAAGGTCCGCAATGCCGAACTGCAATGTTACGAACCATAACAACAAATGTAGAGCTGCATTCGTTATTATGGTTTCTGCATTGTGAATGTAGATCTCGGTACAGTGGGGATTGGGGAATTTCCTATTTTCCTCACTGTAGTGTGATCTTGGAATTGGTATATTTAAGTTGCAGGGGGTGTGGGGGCACAGGAATGCTAACACTGACGTTCGATTCGGATAGTTCAGTGTCGTGAGTGGGACCGTTGCGGTGATGATTTCCGATGTTTTGAATCGATCGGTGAGTATATTTTAATAGTTTAGGTTCAGCATTGTGCATAATTAAAACAAACACATAAGTAAAAAAGATAAAAAAAGAAAGTGTGTGTTTGTCTGCTTGTGTATGTATGCTTGGGTGCATGAAAGTGGGAGTGAAAGTGAGAGAGATCAAGTTGTGGTTGCAATTAAGGAAGAGGATGGCACACCTGTCACCCTCCTAGCTCAATAAAGCTGGGCAAATCTCAAAATAATCGGGGGACAAAACATATATTTTAAATATCATTCTTATAAACTGAAAACATTGCTAGAGTAACATAAATAGTGTTAGCATGCATTTTATATAGGGTATGAAGTCTGAAACTGAAATGCATGACACTATTTAGTGAATTTAACCCTCAATAATTTGACAGCAAGATATACATTTTTTAAGGAACAGTCCAAAAAATATAAGGTAAATATCTATATATTCTTTGAAAATCTGGACAGTTCATAAATGTAGAGTTATAAAACTTTTAATGGCTAGTATTAAGATGCACTGCTTCTGAATGTTTGTGTGTGTGTGTGTGTGTGTGTGTGTGTGTGTGTGTGTGTGTGTGTGTGTGTGAGAGTATGTATAGACATTAAATATTAACCAAACGTTTATTTTAGATGTAAAATACTTCCTCTAATAGCATTTATGTATATTGCATCAAGTATTAAACATTAGGTGGATGAACTATTTACGTCAAAAATAAAAATAATAAGTAGAACAAAACGGGTCTGTATTATAAACCCGAAAGTTTACTTCAGCGAATGCTCACATGAGTGAAAACGCTGGTAAATGAAAGGGTGTTTGCGGGGTCGTGGCACAGTGAGGAGGGGGATTTTTGCCCTTTCCTCATTGTAGTGCGATCTCTGAGTTGGAATATATAGTTAGTGGGGAGTATGGGGGGCACAACCCCCCACAATCAGCAGTTCAATTACCAGCGTTGTCGCTCATGTGAGCGTTCGCTGAAGTAATCTTTCGGTCTTCTAATATAGACCCGAACAAAACAATTCTACAGGCAGCCCATTCTCTAAGTGCAATAATGCCCATTCAGGGCATGTGTTACTGTGTAAATAACATCCTTCTAGGGGTGTAGAGGCCCTCCGCCTGCAGTGTCAGGCTTCAGAACATCCCTGGGTGTGTGTTATTAACACAATAACGCACACCATTTTGTGCATTACTGTTTGCGTAAAGTAAGAGAACGAGAGAGATGTAAAAGAAATAATATGAATTGTTTTAAGGTGTATACAAAGGTTAAAGTAATGTAGAATAAGGAGACTCTCTCAGAACAAGGAAAGGTGTGACTGCAGAGAAGTAAAGAGAAAATAAGGGAGTATTTGGATAATTTGCATGAGTTAAGCAAGGTTGTTGTTAAGAAATTATTTCTAACACCAGAGAACAGAAACTGTTAGCACATTGACTTGGGCAGCAGAAACTAGAAAGTGTTGTCACCAAACTTAGGGAGCTTATGACAAGAAAAAAAGCTACAGATCCTATAGCTGTCTTAGATGTATTGCATAATTTTTTTTATAAAAATCAGTATAAAGCAGAGAAAATGTGGGAAGCAAGGAGAAGCACACCTGGAAATAGTTATGTAAGATTTGGTGGCCTAATGGATAAGGTGTTTGCCTTACAAACACAAGGTGCGGGGTTCGAGTCTCACAAGGGATAATTGGCTAGGCTTAAAATGGCTCGCAAGGGCAGTTAGCTTAGTACTAATCTATGAACCTATGAACCTATAATTATGTTAAGGTTAGAGGAGGATGAGGCTCAGCAGTTAATAACTAAGAGAGGAACAGAGGAGATGAAAACAGTGATGTATAATAACTCAGCAGGGAAGTCCCAGTAACTGACAGTATTCCAGTGCAAGTTTGAAAGGAAGAAAGTGATAAAGATCTGGAAGGTTTTGTTTCACAGCATTTAAAAAAAAAGATGGGAGGAGTAACAGCTTCTTGAAAGAAAGCTGCTGTGGCCGTGTTACCTGAGGACCCTTCAGACTCAGTTTCATGTAGCGCTATTTCAGTTTTAAACTATGATTAAGTGTTTGTTTATACTAGCCAAGAGAATGTCAGTGCTGTTTCCAAAATTGATAGATGTGGGATAGCGTGGTTTTGTGCAGGGAAAACAAGCATTTGATGATAATTCAGAGGAAGCATAATGTAAAGAAATACTGCAGCTGACGATGCTGGTGAGCCTTAATGCAGAAAAAAGCATTTGATAGAGTTAACTGGAATTTTTGTGAGTAGCACAATAATGCCGTTTGCATTCTCTGACAGAATATTTGGGGTTACTTGAGAGTATATATGAAGGATGAGAGGAACAAGGGAGGGGTATCCTCTTTATTTGCTTTATATTTAGAGACATTGACAAAATAATGGACTTAAAAATTCAAGGATACTAATGGTATGGTAATCAAAAAAAGCTTTATTTGCTAATGATATGTTGTACTTGACAAATCCAGGAAAGGACATTTTGGTATTGTGGAACATTTCGAGACAGTTTCATGTATTTTATTGATATAAAATGTATGAAGGTAAAGCAAAGGCTATAGTTCTAAACTATGTGCAGAAACATGAATTAGTTCAGCATTTTCCATATTTATGAGGATATGAAAAGAAGTGTTTTGGTGTATAGATTAAAAGGATTCTGTTATGGTAGCTAAGGCTATAGGGGAAGACGCTGAACAATAGATAATACAAACACTGAGAAATTGGAAGCACTTGATATGTACAGTAAGGTGTAAGCACTGAAAATGTTTTAGCCCCTTTAATTTTATATGCAGGACAAGCATGTTTTTTATCGATCTGAGGAGAAGTTCTAGACAAGAGTTATTTCGGAATTGAAAAAATTTGTTTGGAAGGGAATGAGGGCAAGCGATAATTGGAATGAGTTGATTCTCCATGTCAGAGTGGTTTAGAATTACCTGATTTGAAGAACTACTTTATGCTATGCAGTAATATATAGTATATAACACAAGCCAAAAGCTATAAATCAGTGGAAGTGGATGATAATGATGAAATTGGTAGAGTTTGAGAAATAAGAAGGGCATGATTTGGGATGCAGGTCCTCCAGGGGAATAACAGCAACCTTATATGGAGAGAGGATAAGTCAGGGAGCAAAGGAGAGCAGTATTACTAAAATTTAATTAATCCTCAAGTGTTGGTGAGTACCTTCAAGAGGTGGGCCTTGTTTTTCACAAAATCTCACCAAGATGACACTGATATAGACTGTATTTCATAAAGCATATGTCATGGACAGAAATAGGTCAAAAATTAAAACAGCTGTGTGCACAAGACCCAGGATTTAAAAAAAGTGCCCAATCCTGGTAGGCTTTTCTGATGCCAGGACTGGAAAAAATGACAGTGTAGAATCCTGAAAATACAGAAACATTTCTACAATGGAGCCAGGCCAGGCACAGGGGGTGGATGCCTCCCCCTTGTTGTAGAAGGAAGTAGCAGTCCACAAAAATCACAAAAACTGATAGACCAAAGAAGAGCCATAAAGACGATAGTGTGGGCTATTGAGGATAAGAAATAAATTATGTATTGTTACTATTATGCAAAAAGCCCAGAATTTCTAGACACAAGATATACAAAAAGACTGAGAGAAATTAGAGGAAAGAAAAATACTTCCACAAGAAAAACTGTCAGAAGCTTCAAATAAAAAATTGTGTTCATTAATGCATTAAATTTGTGGAAAACATTATATAGATTAAGAAACTTTGTTCTGATTTAAAACCAAGCATCTGAAGAAGTGTGAAATAAAAAAACCTAGAGATTTTTGAAAAGTATAAAAAATAAATATGGACGTGGGGAAGAGAGAGAGATTTGATATGGTGCAGTATTTATGCAAAGTTGAAAGCCAATTTAATCAATACAAAAAAAGTCAGCCCCAAAGATATTCAGAGAGAAATACAGGCAAAGGCACCCAGATATCAGCTGCAAAGATATTCAAAGAGAAATACAGGCAAAGGCAACCAGATATGGAAAATATCACAATACAAAATATCCCAGAGTGGTAATGTAGAAAAGATTAGTAAAGCAAAAGTTAAAAAAATATAGAAGTTGAAGTTATGGAATGCCTGTGAAGTAAAGGATTTGCTGTAGAATGTCAAGCACAGGTTACATCACAGCATGATGAACGAGTCACCAACGTAAGAAGAAACAGGAAGATCAGGAGACATCTGAAGAAGAAATGTGGACGTGGGAAAGAAAAAGAGATTTAATATGGTGTAATAATTATGCAAAGGAGAAAGCAAAACTAATCAATACAAAAAGAGCAGCACCAAAAATATTTGAAGAGAAATAAAGACAAACGAATCTGGACTTGGTAAATTTTACAGTATAAAAAAATAAGGAAATAGAGGAAAAGTAGAAAAGAAGATTAGTAATGGAGAAGTTAAAGAAATAGAAACTGGGGTTATGGAGTACCTGTGAAGTGAAGGATTCGGTGTAGAAAATCTAACTCGGAAAGCACCACAGCAGGATAGAGTAATGAACATCCAAATTAAGGAGCAACCAATGGAATGGGAAGCAACTGGTCAGTTGCCATATGAAGATATTTTTGAGCCTTCCACAGGAAACCAGTATAAATGTTCACTTGAAGCTGGACAGCAGGGGAAGGAACAGGAAACTGTGGCAACTCTGACGCAGTCAATGTTGAGGAATGATAGGCCAGTGAGTTCTCATATGACAGAGCAACAGGTGACACAGGATGAAATTGAAGAGAATGCACCGCAGGAAAATGCTATAGAGCTTTCTATAGAATGCTCACAGGAAATGGAGAACAAGGGATTTGCCCTCAGTTTAGAAGAAAATGAGCTAAGAGAATAGTTTCTTAATGTAGAGATAGACAATATATTAAAATCAATGAAAGAAGTAGACTACTGAAGGTCAAAAGACCCAAAAAGTCAGAAGTTTGATAAAACAAATTAACACAGTAGTTAGGACTGTCCATAAAGATCCATGCAATATAACAGAAGTAAACAGGATGTATTATTCTGTAGTTAAGTTAATAACAGATGGCATTCGAACACAAGAACACAGGGTAGTAAGGGAAAGGAAGGGGAGAAATCAAATACCATCATGGATGTATCAAATAGAGAAAACTATAAAGCAGTTAAGACAAGAAGTGTCACTGTTAAAAGACTATAGAAGAGGAAACAGATCAACAAAAACACTCAGATGTGATAAAAGCAATGCACAGTACTATAACGGATCAGGATTTATCATGCACTATCACACATAAACTAGAAATAGCACAGGCAGAAAAGCTTAGAAGATACACAGATAAATATAAAGAAAAAGTACAAAATAAGCAATCTTTTGATGACCCCAAAAAGTTTTATAGAGAATTGGGAAAACAAAGTAAAAGGAATGGAAAGACCACCAAAAAAGAAGAAATGGATACATTTTGGAGAAGTATTTATTAAAATCCTGTGGAACATAACAAAGATGCTAAATAGATAGAAGTAAAATAAAGAATAAGAAGTTTAAAGGTACAGGATATGAAATGGGATGAAGTAACAGCCAGAGAGATTGAAATAAATTTAAGAAAAGCCTCCAATTGGAAAACACCAGGCCCAGATGCAGTACCTAATTTCTGGTTAAAAGTGTTAACATCTTTACACGAAGATTTAGCCATGAGTAAGAACTGTTTATATGTGCACCACGAACAGACACCAACCTGGCTAACAACAGGAAAAACAATGCTCCCTCCTACTTGAGTGAACCTGCAATCTACCCTAAAAAGTTATAGACCTATAACTTACTTTCTGATGAAGTATAAACTGTACACCGGAATTGATGCCGACAGAGTGTATAGTCATTTATAAGGAAATTCAATCATGGCAATAGAACAAAAGGGTAATAAAAGAAAGTCATATGGAACAAAGGATCATTTGCTGCTAAATACTGTCATAATGGAAAACTGTAAAAAGGGGACGAATCTAAGTATGGCATGGACTGACTACAGAAAAGCATTTGACAGTATCCTGCATTCATGGATAAAAGAGTGCTTAAAAATGTACACGATACACCCTACACTTATCAGTTACATTACAGTGATGAACCACTTTGTAGTTAAGCAATGATAAAGGATGAATTATTATTCCAGGGATAAAAATTCAAAGGGGGATATTCCAGGGTGACACTCTGTCACCACTGTTATTCTGTTTTGCCCTTATTCCTTTAAGCTGTGGCAGATTAGGCCATGGCTATAATTTGGCTCCTAAAAAGCAACAAAGTGTAAAGACTTCTCATCTTCTCTTTGTCAGTGATTTAAAACTATATAGCACGTCAGATGAGGAACTGAAAGCACAACTGCAAGTAGTAAAAAAATTTTCAGGTGATATAAGGACGTAATTTGGTCTTGATAAATGTGCAAAAGCAAACCTTTAAAGCAGGAAAACTGCAGCGCTAAGAAAACATCACTTTGGGACAATAATGTGATATAAGCAAGAGGGAATCTATAAATATTTAGGAATTAATGAAGGATCAACAATAAAACATGAACAAATGCGAATAAAACTTAGTGTGGAATATTTTATAAGACTTTAATTCTGAAAACAGTGTTGACATCTAGGTGCAGAATTCAAGCTATAAACCAATTTGATCTTCCTGTCATAACTTACAGTTTTGGAGTGATTGACTGGCCCCAAAAAGTGCTGGATAGATTAGATAGGAAAACAAGAGGGTTGCTTCATGCTCATCAAATGATTTATAAAAATCAGTGCATACCAAGATTATATTTTCCCTGTTCCGAAGGAGGTATGGGCCTCCTTGAAATTGATTACATGTATAGATCTGCAGTTGTGGGACTGCACACATCTGCGGACCTCACAAGACCCAAGTGTAGTGGAAGTTTTGAAACATGAGAAGAATAAATCTAAGATGACTTCCCTGCTTAGTCTAGCAGAAGCATATCTGCGGCAAGCGGGAATGGAAATCACACCAGAAGTAGATAAAAATCAGGCAGCAACTGAATGTGCCAAAAAACGAAAGAAAATAAGGTGAAGGATCAGATGAGAAGGCAAGAAATGTGGAAAATGCATAAATATAGTTGCAAGTATAGAAAACTCCTGGGAGAACTTCATGTTGATCAGGATTGAATGCAGGAATGGTTAAGGAGAGGTGAATTCAAATCAGAAGATGAAAGGCGAATTGGCAGCCCATGATAGTGGGTTACATACATGTTGGTTTACAAAGTCCATTGAACATGTGGGAGAAATGGACAAATGTAGGTTTTGTAAAACAGAATTGGAAACAGTCACACACCTTGTTGCTGGTTGTGACATGCTAATGGCAGAAGGACGGTATACTGAAAGGCATAATAATGTGGCAAGACTGTTGCACTGGGGATTGTGCAAACATTATGGTACTGAAGTGGCTGAAAAACACTGGAAACATGAACCACAAAGCATCATAGAAAATGAAGACTGCATCACATGGGATTACCCATTACAAACAGTTCAAAAGATGGATGCAAGAAAACCAGATGTAGTGGTCCATGAAAAGAAGATAAAAGCAGCATTGATCATTGAAATTGCTACACCCAATGACTACAGCATCATGCGTACAGAGAGAGACATAAAGTCATAAAATATCAGGATTTGCAGGCAGAAATGAGAACAATGTGGAAGATTCCCATACATTTCCAATTGTAGTAGGGGTAACGGGTCTTATCTAAAGGACTCTACAGTTGTATTTAGATATGTTACCAATACGTGTAACTCCGTACGGATTGTAGAAGGAGCCATTGCTAAGAGCACTTCTGTCTGACATCAAAGATTGAAACAATACTAATTTCATGAACTCTAATTGTACTTTAACTTAGGAATGGGGTCCATTCCTGTCATGGTGTTAGAAACCCAAAAAGACTTGGAGAAATTAAAAAAGGGAGAAATAATAATATATCCATAAAGTAGCAAAAATTATTCTAAAAACTAAGCCAAGAGAGGAATGGAAAATTTGCCAGTAGATATGTCTGTACGTGGGAGGATGGATGGAATTTACTGGAAAAAAATAGCAGTGGACCCAAGGCATTGGGTGCAAACAATGAGAGTTGAAAAGGTAATAGTGTGGGATAAGGCCAAGCAAAATTTGGATTCCAGATTGAGAGACTGTCTTTCCCTACCAGAGATTGATATCAGAGTATTGGAAAAGGAAAAGAAGTAAAGGAGTGTTAAGTGCAAAACCAGCTCTGGTAGAATTTTTAGTTGAGTATTGAACAGAAACTGCTGTTAGAAAAGGGATAATTAGTAGGATATACATTGCCTAATCAGACTCCCAGAGTTGGTTAGAAAAGATAGGGAAGAGAGATTGGGTAGGCAGTTTATAAAAGGAACAATGATATATGGCTCTCAAATATGCAACATCTACACAATTTAGGATTTTTGCTTGGAAATGTTTGTATTAAATACCTTTATACCACAGGCAGACTTCAGAGATGCTTTCCTTGGGTAGACAGCAAATTTGGAGGTATGGAAAAGAAAGAGGTAGTTAGGAGCATGTTTTTTTTTTTAGTGTAACGAGTTATCGTTTTGTAAAAATTTCCGACCTACTTTGTCAGAAATGTTGGGGAACAAATGGTTGCAGTTAAGGAAATAATTTTTTTGAGCTAGGACTTGGGATCTGAAGTGCCTAGAAATCGTAAAGCCTTACTAAGTTTAATGCTATTGGCTGCCAAAAAACAATGGCTAAAAAATCAAAATCTAAAGTAACTAACTGAATTATTGCATGTTGTAAAAGAGATGAAAGAACTGAAGGTAGGATCTTTAGAAAAGGAAATGGACAAATTACATAGAAAATTGATTTTGTGGGAATAATACAATACATACAAAGTGATGTGCTTGAGGAGGAGTGAGATTTAAGGGAAGGCAGCAATTTATGGAATACTGAAGTCAGTGATGATTGTTAAAAAGAAAGCATATATGTATACTGCATGAAAATAGTAGTGGTTTGTTTTCTTTTCTGTTGATGTATGTGTTACTTATGTCATTATGTAAATTGTGATTTAATGAAGATGTTAAAAATTCCTGGATCCCTACTTTTCAGAGGAAGTACTCTTATCCTGCTGAGGCCTCTTTGATCTCCTGTGGGAGTAGTAGATCCTCATCTCCATAAGGGTCCTCATGATCTCCCCTTTTCCACTTCCACTCTTTTATCTTGTCAGTCTGCAAAGAGGAAGAGGTATGTTTAGCATCCAACATCACTGCTGATGAAGGCACCCAAGCTGATGAAACTCACAGCAGCCCCAACATTGTCCTGAGTCTGATTTGGCACTATTTTGGGGGAGAGGAGGGTGCGTAGTGCACCAGGTTTGTCCTGTCCTGAAGAGCCATTGCAATAGACCATTAGGTTCTAAACATTATCACTTATGACTTCATTCTGATTCAGGAACTCAACAGGCTCACACCCATAAAGGATCTGCTAACATATCAGCCCAGTTAACTGGAGTTCACAGAGTAGGTCCAAACTGTGTCTGTATGTTGGAAGAGGGCTGATTTCACTTTTTAAATCTTCTGGTCCCAGAAGGAGTAGGTAGATTGTATCCCATTCTGGACTTCAATAACTTTATCCAGCTCATTTGGTTTCTGGTGTTCACCCTGCTTTTTGGCATGCCTTGCTCTGCAGGGTGCCTAGATGGTATTGTGAGATTGGTAGAAAGCATTTGGCACATCATTATTTTGTGACTACAGAGAATACTTCTGTGATTCATTCTTGTTAGTCACTTCCAGAAAAAATGTTGGCATGTCAGCTTTCCTTACCACCTAGAGTTTTCACCTTATTGGTAGATGAAGCTGGGTAAAGGTTTCTTAGAATTTATTTGCCTGTACGACTAGCTAATGTTTGCTTCTCCATGTACTCATTAGAGGTGTCTCTTTTTGGATGCTTCCTAGAGTCATTTCCTAGGGGATGACCATATACTTGGAGGAAGCCTTGTCTGGGCCTGGCTTAGAGGGGAAGCCCTTTGAGTTTGAAATGTTCCAGTGTTGGCAGTTTCTGCCTTGTAAAAGAGCTGAGGAGGTGATAAACATAGTAACTTAGGCGAGGACATAGCACAGTACCATACCTCTCAACCTCTCAGTGCAAGAAATCTGGACAAAGCCATAAATAATGGGGGGATAAAGGCCCAAAAATAGGTACAGATTTTAAAATTACTCCTGTAAATTTAGAAAGTTGCTAGAATAACAGGTTTTGAATTGTTATATATTTTTTGATGGATATTAAGTCTGAAACTCAAATGTTTGTCATTATTTAGTGACTTCAAACCTGAATAATTTTAGCAGAAAACCACACATTTTATGAAGAACAGACAAAAAATATGAGGCAAAAATCTGGACAGTTGAGAGGTATGCACAGTACAGAAACCAGGCTTATACTCTTTTATACTTAGGTTCATAGGTAGGTACTAGGCTATCTGCCCAAAGGCATTTATAAGCCTAGCCGGAATGTGTTGGCTTTTGTCGCCCCCTTAGATTAGTTTCCTGTGCCTCTGTCCAGCAGAGCCATTGAAGTGATCCCCGAGGTAAACTTTCAGTTTCCCATCCACTCGTCAAGGTTTCTCTTGAAGAGTGTTAGTGAGGAGCTCTGCCTAATGTAGATTGGAATCTTGTTCCAGAGCATAGGAAGTTTCTGGGACAGGAATCTATCCCTCCAGTATTTCCTATTTATTTTTTTGGTGAGGTTTAGACCCCTAGAGCATGTGGCTCGAGGGGATATGTTTTTCTTTAGGTGAAGCATGTCCATCAATTCTGGGTTGGACATGGTCTTGTATGTCAGGCATAGATCACCTCTGAGCAGGTGGTATGCAACTGAGTACAGCTGGAGTTCCTTCAGTCGAGCTGCATAGGGCATCTTTTTTAGGCCAGTGATCCTCTTGGTGAGGTACTTCTGTGGTCTTTCCACAGTTGTTGCAGGTGTCTTGTAAGGTACATCCCAAGTGGAGCATTGTACTCTATGATGGGTGTAATGAGTGATGCGTAGAGGGGCACAATGACCTCTTTTGACCTGGATGAAAACCCTTTTGTGATTAGGTTGGCCACATAGAAGGATTTTCCAACCACTTTGGCAATGTGATTATCAAAGGTGAGGTTGCCATCCACTTGGGTCCCCAGATCCCTTATTAAGTCTTCCGTAATTAGGGGGCTACCACCTATGTGATAGTTTGTGGGTACTTTGTTTTTTTCCAAAGGGGATGACTATGCACTTTTTGGCATTTTGCTTGAGGCCATGGTTTTGATAACCCTCAGAGTGACAGCCTGCTCCACCTCAGGGTTTGACTGCTGATGGTAGACTCTTATTCTTACAGACTTGTCTACAGATGTCTCAGTGGTGATTCAAGCTGCCACCATTCCCTGTAATATGCATGCTTATGCATCTAGGTTTGAGTGGTTATTAGTTTGGGTATATTGTTACCCTGTACTTTCGTGATTATTTGGTTTATAGTTCATTCTGACATCTCAGACACCTATGTGGATTCAGCTACAGATATTCTATGGTCTGGGTGTATGTGACAGCTGTACATTGTGATCTTGTGGAAGGTAGAATTTTAGCTCAGTACCAACTGGCCAAGCATTTTTAATGGAGTACTGCACCTTTGTCTTCCATTGATTAACAAATCCCCATATCTAATCCTATCATGACAGATAATTGTCAACCCGCTATTTAGTCCTGTCAACTCAAGAGCATTTATGTTTGTGACCACCACCCCACCACCAAATTCCTCCAAAAAAAATCCCTTTTAATTTTGAACTTTGTATAGCACATCTTGGAGCTTGTAATAATATTTGGTCTTTCACAAGAACATGTCTTCCAGGATGAAGTCTGACTTCTTTCCAGATTTTCTGAAGTTTACAGGAATCGTTTCTTGAACTTTCTTGTTTTTTGATTTTGGTAGAAACCAGCAGAGTGAGCAATGAAGAGGCCTTCACCTCCCTAGAAGAGCACCACTAGCTCAGGTATGCAGGATGCATGAGCTTAGGAAAATGAACCAGCAGTTTACCTCTTTTGCTTCCGAGAAGTATGATTTTGCATTTGACAACTGTTACTTTCCATCAGGATTGAGACCTACATTATCTTTCATCCTTCAGCAACCTGTCTATAGACAAATGCTGCAGTGTGAGAGGTCACTCTACCCGAGAAATGATTCCCCTCTGTTGCTTGCTTCAAGAATGTTTATTCTGTAGACACTTATGATGAAGCCTCTTAGAGTTTTGGGTGCAGCCCACATTGTTGTGTGACATTTGAGCTGTGGCTTTGTAAGAACCTCTAAATTGCTGCATCCTTGTGGTAAAACTTGGGATTCTGTTCAACCTAAGAATAAAGAAAGTCCCTAACATAAAATATAACAGGTATATTTTTATCATTTGATCAACTCGAATACTGTCTTTAGTGGGTCAGAAATATCTTTCTTTTCCCTGTGGATGAGCAGTCTTCTGCCTCCTACTGCTTTAATTTCCAGTGAGCTTGGGAAGTAATTTGTTTTCAGAAGTACGCTGTTATTTCCCAATTTCCCCAAAGTTCTTGCTGGTGGTAAGAAGGATGAATAGGTGTGCTGGGTAGCTAGCACATTATATCACATCATGCATTGACTAGGTACACAGACATCCTCAAACATGGGATTTTTGTGTGCTGTTTTTGGCATCTCATTCTGCCCACACCAATTACGCTCGCATCTCCAGTGGCCCATTGTTTCTTCCCACTCTGTACCATCTGGGACAGTGGGCACAGAAGGAGAATCCATATGTCATGAGTTGTAATTCTGTATCGAGGCAGGATATTTTTCCTCACTTCTAACCTCTTTCTATGTTGGCCAGCAAGTGCAGTGCAGTGTCTGGTATGCTAAGTTTCCATGCAAGAGTGTTGTACCTAGGTGGAGAGTGATGATATATTTTGCAAGTCTGTGCCTTTGTTTTTATCCTCTCACACCGTACTTTTTCAGTCTAATGCACAGACAATGCATCAACAGTTGGATGCATACTAGCCACTATCTCAGGATAGGAGATCCTTCTACCACCATTAATGTTTCTCACTCCAAACCCTCTTTGCTTCTTCAACTTCTGATCCTAATTGAATCTAGGTTGTCTGGATAGTAGTTGTATCTTTATCTCTCTATGCCATGGGTGTGCCTAACAGCCACTGATTTCTGCTAAAGGAAAAAGAATCCAGTTGTTAGAAATAAAAAGTTAAAAATAAGACCCATGAGGAGGGTGCTAGGGTGTTCCAGTATATCAAATGATAATGATACTGATAGCTACTGATAATTGTGGTAATGTATGTGTGACTTCTCTATGCAGGGCCTTGGATCTTCTCACTCTTTGCTTTCTTTTTTTCTTTATTGACCAGGTTAGTCCCCTCTAGCTAGTAGCCTCTTTTCGGGGGAGATCCAAGGGTGTAGTTATATTACTAAGGGACATTTTGCCAGATCATTAGGAAACTTCTTGTAATCTTTTTTGAGGAGTGCCATTGGATCTTTTACACCTGCTTGAGCTACCACCAACTCAAGTGGGTGGAAGCTTGGCTTAAAGCCTTATCTGAAGGATGGCACACTCAGGAGTACAATAACCCCTATTGCTACATTGCAGTGTTAAAAATTAAGCCAATCACCTAGAGTAGAAATAGAACCTTTAGCCTTTTGCTGTTCCATCTCCAAAGGCGGGTTTGCTATCTGTTGTGCCACTGACCCAACATACTGGCTACTAATTGTGGTATGTGTATGTCACTGTATACCTGTCTTTTTTAGAGGCAAACATAGTCCAGTGACAGAAAAATTCCATAGTCAAGAGTAATGCGTATTATATTTGCCTCTTGTCCCTAGGGCCACTCAAGGTATTTACAGATAATACCACAGTGATGTGGTATATAAAGAAACATGGGGGAACAAGAGCTTGCTTTCTTTGCCGTTTGGCGCTCCAGGTATGGGATCGTGCTGTCCAGTATCAAGTGTCTCTTCTGGCAGTTTACTTTCCCTCTGGTAAAAACATTGTGGCAGGCACTCTGAGCAGGTCCTTAACTCAATCCCATGAATGGGTGCTTCACAGTGATGCGTTTCTGGACATTGTCCACCAATGTGGTACTCCTCAAGTAGATCTATTTGCCTTCCACCTGGACAACTTCCTTTATTTTGTGCCCCAGGTCCTCTGGTGTGGAAGGTGGACGCCCTCTCTTTTGCTTGGAAGGGAATGTTTCTTTATGCTTTTCCTTCCCTCCCCTCCCCTCCCCTTCCTGTTATTCCAAAAGGCCTGTTCAAAATTCAACATGATGCTCCCAAAATCTTGTTGATGACTTCCTTTTGGCTGAGACAGCATTGGTTCCCTCTTCTGAATTTAGCCAAGGACAATCATCACAAGTTGCCTCACAGGGTAGACCTACTCGCACAAGACAAGTTATCTCTAATCCATCTCCACTTGTCCACTCTTCATTTGACAGTGTGGTTGATAGGGTTTTGATTCCACATAGACACCTTTTTTTCTGAGGACACGCTTAGCGTCCTGCACGAGGCCAAGAAATCCAATACTAGGAAGTCCTACTTATCCAAATGGAAAAGGTTTTCTGTTTGGTGTCTCTCTTGTAACCTGAATCCACTTTCTTTGGATGTTCCTCTGGTTCTTTCTATTTGTGTGAATTGCTCAATGTTGGGTTGGCTTATTCTTCTGTTTAGGTCCACTTATATGCTATTTCTGCATGTCTGCCTTGAGCTCCTCCTTTAGCTTCTAGATTTGAAACTAAACAGTTCCTTAAAGGCATCCTTCATAGTAGGCCATTTGTTCCTCCTTCCTGGGATCTTAATTTTGTTTTGCAGAAATTTACTCCTTTTGAGCCTGCTGCTTCAGCTTTCTTGCAACATTGCTCTTGGAAGACTGTTCTTTTGTTGGTCCTTACTTCTGCGAGATGGGTGTCTGAGCTTCACGCCGTTATGGCTTGTCCTCTTTTTTTTCTTTTTTTTTTTTTGGTGTTTAATAAGACAGGGTGTCCTTGCATACTAATCCTTTTTTTATGCCCAAGGTGGTTAATGAGTTGTCACTTAATCAGTCAATTCATTTGCCTACATTTTTCCCCTCTCTGCAATCTACCATTGAGAGGGTGCTGCATACTTTGGCTGTGTATAGACAACTCAGAATTTATTTGGTAAGATTAAGTTAGGAAATCTGATCAGTTGTGTTTCTTTTCATCCTAGATCCCTAGGGTTAGCTGTATCCAAGCAAACTATTTATTCTTGGATCTCTTAAGCTATTTATTTTTGTCATTCTTTTCATGGTAAGACCGTCCTTCCCTGTAAAGTCTCATTATACTACTTGTGATGTTTTTTTCAAGTGTTTGGATAAACTCTATTCTTGAAGCAGCTACCTGGACTTCTGTGCATACTTTTAGCAAGCACTACATGTTGGATGGAATCGCCCAAGCTAGAGCTGGTTTTGCTATGACCATCCTTCATGGCCTCCTAGAGGGCTCTACTGGTTTTTCTTCCTCCCAAGTTTCTTATTGAGCTTTGGCATTCTCCCAGATGTAAAGAATACTGCAACAGTGACATGGAAGGACATAGTACAGTTGTGTAAAATCTTACAATGATAATAGATGTTCTCCCCTTCACTGTTGCAGTATTCACTCCCACCCCACCCCCGTCCATTTTTCCCCTGGATGTATTGATTACCTCTTGATTTTCCTTAGACTAACATTCCTACTGAGGCTTTCAGTTCTGTGGATGGTATGTCTGGACGTCACCTTTATGCCCTACGCTATGCAAGGAGCATACGTTTGACGTACAGCACACCTTAAACCAACCTAAGGTTTTGGTATACTGGCCAGACGTCTGTCCGCCCTAGGCAGGGAATCCCAGATGTAAAGAATACTGCAACAGTGAAGGGAAGGACATCTGCTGTTATGTTAAGATTTTACACAACTGTACTCCATATCTGTTGCTTCACATAATCTTAAGATGTTTCAGATATAAAATGATTACTTCGTGCAACTAATAGAGGAAACTTATGAAATGTTTTTTTTTCCCCTAAAATCTCAATACATTTGCCATTTTTCATATTTGTTTATATAGTTATTTATTTTACTTGACAACAGCCAAAGTAAGGACATTCCTGCGGCATAAAGATACAGGTGGTAACCCTAAGCCTGCCATACTAAGGTGATCTTGTTTTAGTACTTTGCCTTTTTTTTTTTTCTCAGAAAAGGGAATTTTTTTAAACTCTATATAAATACAATGGCAGCAGTGTACATTACATGCTTTTTAGCCTGGGGAACCTGATACTTTTCACTTTGAGTGAATTTACACCCAATGATGTAAAATATGGCTCTAGGTGATTCGGTATTGTTGACTAATGTCACTAAAATCGGCATGGGTATTTACCTATGCCTACTCCTACTTACACCAGGGACCCATGCTAGCGGTAGGAGGGGTGTATGTGTCCCTATTGACCAGTCTGTGCCTGCTATAAAGCCCAGCAGCCCTGGATCAATAAGCCACTAACCGGCCGGGTGTCCAGTTGCCCAGTCTGAATTTCTTGAGATAGCTCTGTTGAGCGAAACTTGGATGTAAAACCAATCAAACTGCCAAACATGAACTAAGAATTGCTACTCTCACTGCAAGGTTCACTGACAGGATGCAGATTGGAAGGAGATGACATGATGGTGTGGCGGAAGTTGGACATCCTTTGTATCCCAGACAAAATGGAAGGGCAATGCAGCAAAGACACTTGGCTTGGGATTCAGAGTCTACTACTCAGGAGGAGGACAGGCTAGAAATGATGTGGGAATTGTGATGAGAGAGAGACTTCAGAAGGCAGTGAATGACGTCATCAGAATTAGTAACAGACTCATGGAATCAGAGTCCAGCCCAATGATGAGGAAGTATTCATAATCTCAGCCTATACCCCACAGTAGGGTTGTGTTATTGAGGAAAAGAGTGCATTCATACAGCAGTTGCAGGGCCTACTAGATAAAGCAGGATAACAGGAGTTTATATTGATAATGGGTGACTTGAATGCACATATCGGCGCAGACAAAACAGGATATGAGGATTGCATGGGTTCATGAGTGGGGCAACAGGAATACAGAAGGAGAGACCATTCTAGACTTCTGTCTGGCAAATGGCTTGATAGTAGCCAACACATGGTTCAGAAAGAGAGACAGTTACAAGATCATATACACGAGTGGCAAATGTGCAACTCAGGTAGACTTTGTACTAGTAAGGAAAGGGCACTGACATAGAATCAGTAATTGCAAAGTCATCCCCAGTGAAGCAGTTGGCCCACAGCATAAACGACTGATTGCCACAGTCAGCTGCAAGCAATGGTCAGAGAAGGCTGTAAGGTCAACAGACACCAGGCTGAAATCCTGGAAGTTGACTGGAGAGAAAGTACAACAGTTCAAGGAATTACTCAGGGTTATATCACACCAAGAAGAGGAGGAAATAGGTGGAGCTAATTTGGGTGGTTCGAAGTCCCAGAAACATTGGTAGAATTAGTGTAGGTAATGTACAAGGACATGATGAGTCAAGTAAGAACAGTGTTCATTCTCACCGAAGGGTTGCCATTGCAAATGGGTGTGCATCAATGTTCAGCTCTGGCCCACTGCTGTTCATACTGGTGATGGACTACATTAGCAAACAGATCAACAAAGTTGCTTTATGCGGATGATGTGGCATCAAAGGCAGACTGAGCAAGAACTTCAACAAAGGATAGGGGAATGGAATGCAAAACTGAAGGCAGATGGGATGAAAATAAGTACAGATAAGACAGTGGTAATGGCTACAAACTGGGGAAATCAGATGAAGCTGAGAAATGAGACGGAAGAGAAAATAGTGGAACAGGTTAACTGCTTCAAGTATCTGGGAGGGGTGGTTGAGGGGAAGAGAAGTCTGAATGAAGAGGTCAAAGCTAGAATCAGAGGGGTTGCAGCCAACTGGCATGGAGTGTCAGATGTAGTATATGACAGAAGAATGCCAAATAAGCTGAAAAGTAAGGTGTACAAAACAGTGGTGTGACCAGTACTACTGTGTGGCACAGAAACCTGGGTAGTAAAGGCAGAGCAGATGAGATGCATCCCAAATCTGACAAGTTCTGGTACTCTTGGTAGTGCAAGCCGGTACTCAGGAGATAAAACATTTACAAGCAGGAGCCTGGAAGATGAAATATTTACAGCTGCATATGTCTGTTAGAGATATAGGTGCCAAACCAGGGGTGAAGTTCTGGTTCCCCATCCATTTGTCCAAGTCCCACTTAAATTGGGGTAATGAGGAACTCTGCATCTCATGGAAAAGAAGTCTGTTCCAGAAAATGGGTAGTCTGTGGAATACATACCTGTCCCTCCAGCAGGTCCTACTGATATCACAGACAACGTTTAAGACTTTAGAATGTGTAGTTCTGATGCTGTTTGTTTTGAGGGTGTGAAGGAGATCCATGAGAGTGGGTTCTGAAGATGCCTCGTATGCCAGTCTTAGATCTCTCCCCAACAACCTATAGGAGACAAAATACAGGGATAGGGCTTTGAGTTGGTCTGCACAGGACATGTTTTTGACGCACTGTATTTTTTTTAGTGAGGAACCTCTGTAAACATTCCTGTTGTTGACTGTATCTAGTTAGGTATATCCCAAAGGGGGAATCGTACTCTGTGATAAATCTGATGAGTGCCGAATACAGTGGAACAATGACTTCCTTGGACCTAGATGCCATACCTTTATTACAAGTCACACAGTATAGAATGATTTCCTCACTACCACAGACAAATGATGGTCGTTGGCTAGATTACGGTCTACTTGTGTCTCCAAGTCCTTGACTACTGGGTCAACTCTGTGTGTGTTGTCAGTATGGTAGTTACCAAGGGTGGCCAACTTCCCAAATTATACTGTTATGCATTTCTTGACAGTTTGTTTTAGTCCATGGCTCTGACACCAGTTATTTATGTGTCTCTGTCTACTGGAGAACATTAGTGTCAGTGGATTATTATATAACTGCTCCTAATTTGCACTTGTCTGATGTCTGGTTAGCCAGAGACCTTTAAAAGCTGGCCTTGACTTCAGAGAAGTAGATGCCAAAAAGAAGCAGTCCCAAGATTGATCCCTAAGGAACTTTGCTGGTGACTGGTCTCTCTTTGGAGATGGACACCCATTTCTAACTTTGTAGGTCCTATCTTTGAGACAGCTGGCTATCAACCGGGGGGGCATAAGGGTTTATACCTAACCACCTGAGTTTGGTGACATTGCCCGTGTGGGGTATTGTCAAAAGCCTTGACCAGGTAAAGGTAGGCAGTATGAACTGTTTTCTCCTCTTCCATTGTTTTGGTGACATTCTCAAAGAAGTCCATCAGATTGAGTAGGCATGACCTGCCCCTGATGAAATCAAACTGGATTGGGTCCAGTGTCTGGAGGCTTCATTATTAACCAGGAAGTTTCTTATGTCATTATTAACCATTTCCATGATAAAATAATTCTTCCCAAGGCTTTGCATATGAGACTTGGGGATCTGTAGTTTCCAGCATCTGTAGATGGCCTGTCTTTGTGCAGAGGGATGATGATTGCCACTCTCCATTTGTGAAACATGGAGTCTATTTGAAGTCTGTGGCTAAATAGTGATTCCAGAGAGTCTAATAGATCATGTTTCAAGCTAAGTAAATAAAAAACCAGACTGTAAGCAAGAGGACCTGCACAGCAATGATAGCGTAGTCAGTAATAGCGTAGTCAGTAGTTTTGTCTTTTTTTCATGTTTCAAGCTGTTTAGAAGGCAGTAACGGGTATTTTTTTAAACACCTTTATTGAATTATCACATGTGACATAGGCAAACTTACAAGTTCACATTGACAAGGCTTTACTATATCTAGGCAATTCAGATCCTGCATCCCAGCTCAAAAAAATATTTTTAGTTACACTCATTTGCTCACCCAGTATTCCTGACAGAATACTTTGAAGGGAATTTTTAAAATCTGCCAGTTCATTACACTCAGAGAGCATATGCTCCCAGGTACCTCGTTCTTCCCTGTGGCACCTCCAGGATCTACCAAGGAAAAATTCTTTGGAGTCTGCTTGGGGTTTAAAAATATCTATGCATAAACTCCAATGCCCTGGATCAACTTATCCACAACCCCACCAGGGGCAACAATATCCTGGACCTAGTCATTGCCAGCATGAGTGACCGGTGTTCCACACCTGAAGTCAACTCCTCGTTGGTCCGATCCGACCATAAGCTAATCACCCTTGATATCCACATCCCACCCCCCATTATGGAAACCATGGTAAACAATTTCTCCAAAGCCAACTTCATGTTTCTTAAGACAGAAGTGGTGAACTTCATGACACCCATGCAGATGGACAATACAGTTACAACTGCTGAATCCTACACAAATGCACTCTATAAGCACTTACATGAGTGCATGGATCGTGCTATCCCAAACAGAACCAAGACGCTATCCTCCAAAAAAAGGAAGCCAATCTGGTGGTCC